>NC_071280.1:18151308-18443808 GCF_023375685.1 Ictalurus furcatus
AGCGGGATGGCACACGGCTGTCTGATCCACACACGACAAATATCTAATCCAGCTGCTCGGCCCTGTCTGTTTGTCGGTTGCCACAGCTACTGCTTATCTAATGTTTCCTGCCAACACACACACACACACACACACACAAAAGTCAAGCGGAACAGATGATTCCCAGGGATAGATAATGAATGCCTGTGCTGCTGCTGTGTGTGTGTGTGTGTGTGTGTGTGTGTGTGTGTGTGTGTATGTATGTGTATGTATGAGACTGACCTTGTGTGAGTTCATTTGTATGTTTGTGTATAAGTGTATATTCATAAGTGTGTGTGTGCGTGTGTATGTGTGTGTGGCTCCTCCCGAATTCCTGTAACCATGCCAAACACTCGCTCACACTCGCCAGGCGACTAAAACACACCACGCCGTTGCCGAGGAGACGAGTATACAGTCTCTTATATAGGGTCCACGCCTCTGTAAGTATGCACTGCCTAAGAAACAAGAGCTCAGAGCGTGTTTGTGTGCTCTGTTTGTGTGTGTGTGTGCGTGTGTGTGTGCGTGTGTGTGTGTGTGTCTGTTTGTGTGGGAAGAAAGAAAGTTTCTGAGAAAGGAAGAGAAAGTAAGACAGAAGAATAAAGAGAAAACGGACAAGAAAAATTAAATAAGAAAGCGAAAAGAATAAAAGCAAGAACAGCGAGAGAGAGCGAGAGAGTGAGAGAGAGAGAGAGAGAGAGTAGACAGCAGTACTTTTGATCATCAATCACACAAGTTAAAAAAAAAAGACATGGAAAAAGAAATGGGAAATGAGGGATAAAGAGACCTTATTTTCTATCATTCTTTTCTTTGAAGGCAAGAGAGCAAAGGGAAAAAGAAAGAAAGAAAAGAAACGAAAATTAGACTTTTTTTTTTCATAGCTGATGAATGATTTTGTCCAAACCGTCCTGTTTCTATGGAAACTGTGTCAGTACACTGCAGCTTATACATATAGGCCGACATCTACACCGATATACGACTGATATCAGTTCTGATTTTCATTTAAAACTCATCAGAAATCATCTCATCAAACCATTTCTCATTATTTTCACAGACTAAAAGAGCTTAGGGTTCATTTCCATCATTCACGGCAGCTTCGGAGGTAACAGAGTGAGGAAGATGAGGAAGATGATGATCTCTGCATGGCAGAATCTCTTTTAGCTCGCTGCAGGAGCATGGCTGTGGGTTTGGGTTAAGGGTGTAGTGAAGACCATCACTGTCAAGTCCAAGACCAGATCAAGATCCGGTCAACATCGAGTCTTAACGGGGTCGAGGCCAAGAGAAAGTGAGACCGAGTCAATACCGAGTCTTAACGGAGTCGAGGCCAAGAGAAAATGGAGACTGAGTCAAGATGCTTTTCGAGGCCAAGACTTTACTTCAACAAGTTGGCTTCATTTGTGCATTGCTCTAATGATGATTCTGTTTTCTAAAAGGAGCAATTACTACTCGTTCTTGAAGCTTTGTGGAAAGAAAAATGCAACACGGACATTATTTTTTTTTTACAAACTCTTGTCGAGACTAAGACCAGATTTAGCGGAACCAACGCCCAAGACTGGGGCAAGTCCGAGTAGATACAGAAAACTACTCGAGTCCTACAGAACCACTTCTGGGTTTGAAGAGGATCTACCCTGAACCAAATGGAGCTCAAGGAAATAATAAACATGCACAAAAAAACACTGTAACCTCCTCTTCCTCCTCTTCCTCTGGGTCGAGGAACTGCGGGGTGAGAACCGAGAGCCCTCCTGCTGTAGGAAACACTCATTTTGCCCAAGCTGAAACATGACTACCCTGAGGGCTATTGTCTGAAATTCCAACGTTCACAGACGTCATATATAATGTGTTCCAGGTTATAAACAACTCCAAAAATCACACCAAACGACAACGCTGCTTCGTTAGGGTCTCTTAACTAACATTATTTACTGAATTCATTAACATGAACAAACCGTAAACACACCATTCGTTAACTAATAAACAATCATTAATATTAGCAAAGTATGGCGGTAAGTTAACGTGCATCAATTGACGTTTGCTGAAATGTCCACATTTTTGACATGATTACTCAGTCTATTACTCAAAGGTTCTCGTAAGTCTCATAAGTGAGCAAAAATTAAACGGCAGCATGTTGCTAATTTCAACGTCGATAAGTTCCAGAACTTTGTTCTCAGGTTTGGCTTCAGTTCCGAAATGTACCAGAAAACAACTACAAACCACAAACCACAAACAGGTTCATTAAGGTGCTGGCTCCTCTCAGGCACCGTGGGATTCATTTTACTCACCTTCTGAAGGTAGTGATTAGTCAGCATGGTTGTGTTGCAATTAACTCGGTTAACGTTATCGATGGTGTATTAATGATCTTCTCATGTGTTAAGAGAATGTCAGTGTAAAGCGTTTTGCGTTGATGGTTTATCCATCTGTGGTACATAAACCAAACACTGCAGTCATGTGCACAAAAAACCAAAGGAACCAAAACCCTCAGGGTGAGTATCACTTCAAAAGACAGGACTTTTGAGAGCCTCTGGAGAAATTCCCGACTGGGACAAACTGGAACAATGCAGAAGCTTTGTTTCTCTGATGTGACACTCAGATGCTCCACAAATCTCACGCATTTATCTGAAACCCACACAATGACACTTCACTCGTGCTTTAGGCTCACCACCATCACCACTGTGCAGGTCCACTTATTACCAATCATCATCGTCGCTTTGGTTTTAGTCCATCTGGTACTGGAGTGGAACGATATTTAAAAAAAAAAACACACAAAAAAGACACGGACGCACGAGACATCACGGGGAAACGAGACGTTACGCTTGGAACAAATTAATGAGTGACTTAGAAGTGATTCATGTGTTAATGTACCGAAATATTTGGCTCTTTGATTATTTATATTTACATTCAACTTAGATAAAAGGTTCCCTGAGCAGTTCTTAGCTTCAAAAAGAGGTTCTACATGGAAGTGGTTTTGAAAAATAAAACTTGTGCTGCAGAAGTCTACGTAGAACTGCTGCTGTAGACTGTTACTATCTGTCTATCTGTCTGTCTATCTGTCTGTCTATCTGTCTATCTGTCTGTCTATCTATCTATCTATCTATCTGTCTATCTATCTGTCTGTCTATCTATCTTTTATTGCTGTGATTTTTTTATGTAAATGGTAATATTATACACGTAAAAGTAATGTAATATAATATTTTATTATTTATTTAATAGAATTTACCGCCACCCTGACCGGGAAAAAGTGCTTACTGACAGTGAGTCAGTGGGCATTTTATTGATTTTTATTTTGAACTGCAATTATTATTTATTATCCACCCATCCATTTTCTGTACCACTTATCCTACACACGCTGGTGGGGGAGCCAAATTTATCATTATTATTATTCCTTATTATTATAGGGTCGCAGGGAGTCTGCAGCCTATCCCAGGAGACTCAAGGTAGGGGACACCCCAGGGGATGGGGTGCAAATAATAATAATCATAATAATAATAATAATCATAATAATAATAATTATATTTATATATTATTATAATTATATTTATATAATTATTATTATTATTATTATTATTATTATTATTATTATTATTATTATTATCATTAGTAGTAGTAGTAGTAGTAGTATATCTATACTATGTTATTAGTTATGGATGTGTGTTTGGAAATGCTTTACTTCCTACTTCATAAAGTTTTTACTTGTAAAGTGACCTTGCGTGCTAGAAAGGCGTTATATCAACTGAACAAGCAAACAAACAAACAAATAACTAAACAAATAAATAAATAACTTAGTGTTAGTTAATACCGTTGAGCCTTCTCAAAGATTAAAATGTAAATGATTTGTGTTTGTTATTATGGAAATATGAGGGTGAAGAAGACTACACCGCTGCAGTGGTGTAGTAGTGTCTAGTAGTGTAGTAGTGTAGTAGGGTGTAGTGTATTATTTAGTGTGCTACAGTAGCAGAAGATTGGGACGGATCCAGTGTAGAAGTTAGGACAAGGCCGCACGTTGCCATGACGACCCGCAGTGTTGACATAATGTTTAGCGGCGCAGTAAAAAAAAATGAGAGAGAGACTCGCATTTGGCAATCTAACAGGCCTATCTCCAATTCTCAATTCTCTTTTTCATTATCAGTGTGTGTGTGTGTGTGTGTGTGTGTGTGTGTGTGTGTGTGTGTGAATAGCTTCAGACACAAGCGCGATCGAGAACACTGCAAAATGGCAGCATGATGGAGTTATTTTAATCATAATAATAATGATAATAATAATAATAATAATAATAATAATGATGATAATAATAATAATGATGATGATGATGATGACGATGATGATGATGATGATTATTATTATTATGATGCTATTTGTCCACTTCAGTCAGAAGCAGACAAAAACTTTTATTAACGGCCTTTTTATGTATTTGCTTATTTCTTTGTTTGTGTTTTGTGTATATATATATATATAATTAAAAAAAAATATTTGATAGGCTATATATATGTTTTGAAGTCTGAGTGCGCGTGCACATGCACATGGTCCGCCTGCGCATTTCCTTTCCTTCTCCAGAACTGCACTAAACAGCGCAAATCCACCAAAAAGAAACTAAAACCGTCTAAACCCACGGAGCAGATCCCGTGCACAGACAGTTCCACGTGATTTCTCGTGTTTTCAGAGGAATGTTTCCACGCGCATTTAGGCTACATGATCACCGCGTTGCAATAAAGTGAGACGCATTGCGTTGCACCCTCACGCGCACGCTCCGCTCTCTGCACGCGCTGTTTCCTACTTTACACATTTAGGAGTAAATCTACTTTACAGGCAGAGGAGAGTAAAGTGCAGGAAAGGTTTTACCTGTCTCACAGCTGGATCTCCTCTCCTCTCTCTCTCTCTCCCTCTCTCCTCTTCTCTCTCTCTCTCTCTCTCCTCACACACTCCGGCTGCACACAGCTCCAGACACCAAACAGCGCGCGACTGTCCCAACACACCGACACTCACTCGCACCGACATGGACACACACTAAACTAGTCCATTCAGGTAGCCAGCCTCTCTCTCTCTCTCTCTCTCTCTCTCTCTCTCTCTCTCTCTCTCTTTATCTCACGCACACACACACCTACACACACGCGCGCTCACACATACACATATGCAGACAAACGCGCGCGCACTGTACAGTCTCGCGCAGTCTTAATGTTGGTTCGGAGTTCCCCTGTCCGGAGTTTTACAGACACACACACACACACACACACACACACACACACACACACACTTTCTTTATGTTTTCTTTCGTTCGTTCGTTCTTTCACTTTCATGTTTTATTCTTTCTTTCTTTCTTTCTTTTCTTCTTTCTTTCTCTTTAATTTTTATTTATTCTTTCTTTCTTTCTCTTTTTCAGTAAAATAACAACAATATTATTTATGCTTACGTGAACAGTTAGAATGAACCATGCCTTTGGGCCAAGAACAAAAATTAAAATATAATAATAATAATAAGAAGAAGAAGAAGAGAAGAAGAAGAAGAAGGAGAAGAAGAAGAAGAAGAAGAAGAAGAGAAGAAGAAGAAATATAAGAAGAATAAGAATAAGAAGAATAAGAATAAGAATAATAAGAAGAATAAAAATAAGCAGATTAAGAATAAGAATAAGTCTAAGAATAATAATAATAAGCAGAAGAAGAAGAAGAAGAAGAAGATTAAGAATGTTCCTCTGGTCCCTCACTAGCTGACTTGTGATCACATTAGGACTTTGTTTCCTCACTGTTTGTCACTCACTGGTCAGTAAAGGAGCACTGCGTCAGGAAGTCTGTCAGAGACACTGAACATCTCCACAAATCTGACTGAAGACATACCGCTGTGTGATGATTTTTTTTATACGTGTTGTTTTTGTACTCGATGCTAAACTGCTGTCTATAAACGTCCCCTCTTTATTAGCGACATTAGCCTCATAACTACAGAAGAAGAAAAATCTCTCAGCTGATGGACTGCATTCAGGGTTGAAGCGGAGATTGTGTACATTTTATTTTACTTAACCTCTGCTTTAACTTGGCGGTGTGTGTGTGTGTGTGTGTGTGTGTGTGTTTACCGTCTGACAATTCCGTGTCAGCAGATTCATGCTGATTCAGTGTGTGTGTGTGTGTGTGTGTGTATGTGTGTGTGTATGTATGTATGTGTGTGTGTGTGTGTGTGTGTAGCCATGGTTGTAGCTGTACACAAACCTAAACACAAAGCAACTCATGACTTTACTCACACACGTTTATCAACTTTTTCTTTCTCATGTATTCAGGTCTGAGCACCCATGTGAGTCACAACAACAACTCCTACAATTTAAAACAACATTCTTCTATCCTCTACCTTCATCCTGTCTTCTTTTTCATGTCATCTTCTTTTTATTGTTTTTCTTCTCCTCCGCCTTCTCTTTCTCTTGATCCTCTTCTTTGCTGTCCAAGTATTTGTTTTCTTATTCTGCTGCTACTTATTACAGTAGCTATGTCCTTTCCTCTTATTATTATTCTTTTTTTCTTTTCTTTTCTTCTTCCTCTTCTACATTGTCCCCATCCTCATTGTCGTCTCCTTGTTTTTGTTCTCCACTGTACATGACTTTATTTTGTAACCTTCTTTTTTCATTTCTGTTATCATGTTTTTTATCGTGGCTTTCATCCTCTTTGATTGTTTTCTTCCTCTTTGTCATTTTTGTCTGTTTTTTTCATTTCCATCATTTTTCTTCTTCTTTCTCTTTTCTTCTTTGTCCTTATCTTTCTCTTCTTCTGCTCCACCCGCACTGTGTACATACTTTTTTCTTTATTATTCTGTATCTTCTTTCATTGTAGCATCCAGTAAGGACTTCCAGAATTTAGCTGGATTTAGCTGTAAACATGCAACAGAAATAAAGAGTGAATAAAGAACAAATGAGAGTGAATAATGTGGGAATAAAGAGTGAGTAAGAGTGAATAATGGGAATAAAGAGTGAGTAAAAGTGAATAATGGGAATAAAGAGTGAATAAGAGTGAATAATGGGAATTAAGAGTGAATATGAGTGAATAATGGGAATAAAGAGTGAATAATTGGAATAAAGAGTGAATAAGAGTGAATAATGGGAATAAAGAGTGAATATGGGTGAATAATGGGAATAAAGAGTGAATAATTGGAATAAAGAGTGAATAAGAGTGAATAATGGGAATAAAGAGTGAATATGGGTGAATAATGGGAATAAAGAGTGAATAATTGGAATAAAGAGTGAATAAGAGTGAATAATGGGAATAAAGAGGGACTAAGAGTGAATAATGGGAATTAAGAGTGAATATGGGTGAATAATGGGAATAAAGAGGGACTAAGAGTGAATAATGGGAATTAAGAGTGAATATGGGTGAATAATGGGAATAAAGAGGGACTAAGAGTGAATAATGGGAATTAAGAGTGAATATGGGTGAATAATGGGAATAAAGAGGGACTAAGAGTGAATAATGGGAATTAAGAGTGAATATGGGTGAATAATGGGAATAAAGAGGGACTAAGAGTGAATAATGGGAATTAAGAGTGAATATGGGTGAATAATGGGAATAAAGAGGGACTAAGAGTGAATAATGGGAATTAAGAGTGAGTAATGGGAATAAAGAGTGAATACAAGTGAATAATGGGAACAAAGAGTGAATAAGAGTGAATAATTGGAATAAAGAGGGACTAAGAGTGAATAATGGGAATTAAGAGTGAGTAATGGGAATAAAGAGTGAATAATGGGACTAAAGAGTGATTAATGGTAAATAAAGAGTGAATAAGGGTAGATAAAGAGTGAATAAGAGTGAATAATGGGACTAAATAGTGATTAAGGGTAAATAAAGAGTGAATAAGAGTGAATAATGGGAATAAAGAGTGAATAACAGTGAATAATGGGAATAAAGAGTGAATAAGTGGAATAAAGAGTGAATAAGAGTGATAATGGGAATTAAGAGTGAATACGAGTGAAAAATGGGACTAAAGAGTGATTAAGTGTAAATAAAGAGTGATTAAGGGTAAATAAAGAGTGAATAAGAGTGAATAATGGGAATAAAGAGTGAATAAGAGTGAATAATGGGACTAAAGAGTGATTAAGGGTAAATAAAGAGTGAATAAGGGTAAATAAAGAGTGAATAAGAGTGAATAATGGGACTAAATAGTGATTAAGGGTAAATAAAGAGTGAATAAGAGTGAATAATGGGAATAAAGAGTGAATAAGAGTGAATAATGGGAATAAAGAGTGAATAATTGGAATAAAGAGTGAATAAGAGTGAGAATGGGAATTAAAAGTGAATACAAGTGAAAAATGGGACTAAAGAGTGATTAAGTGTAAATAAAGAGTGATTAAGGGTAAATAAAGAGTGAATAAGAGTGAATAATGGGAATAAAGAGTGAATAAGAGTGAATAATGGGACTAAAGAGTGATTAAGGGTAAATAAAGAGTGAATATGAGTGAATAATGGGACTAAAGAGTGAATAAGAGTGAATAATGGGAATAAAGACAGTACCTCTGGATTAGCAGACTGGGGGGGTGATCCCTATCTTTAAGAAGGGTCCCTGTATAACCGGAGCTAGAGTCTGTTCCGTATTACCAACGTCAGATCAGACTTGTTCCTAGAGTGCACTGGGCTCTGTCCTTTGTCACTGGTACTGTTCATTGTTTTAATGGACAGAATTTCTAGGTGCGAAGGAGGTCCGGTTTGGTGACCTCAGCATTGTGTCTTTGTTATTTGTAGATTTTGTGGTCCTTTTGTCTTCATTGAGCAGTGACCCCCAGTGTGATCTGGGGCGGTTTATAGCTCAGTGTGATGTGGCCAGGATAAGGGTCAGCACCTCCAAATCTGAGGCAGTGGTTCTCAGCCGGAGGTGGGTGAGGTGGGTTTTTCCCTTCAGGTCAGAAATGAGATGCTGCCTCAAGCAGAGGAATAAGGAGTTAATAAAGAGTGAACAAAAAGAGTGAAAAAAGTAAAGCGTGGATAATAAGGAATAAAGAGTGAATAACAGAAATAAAGAGTGAATAAGGAGTGAATAAGGAGTGAATAACAATAAAGAGTGAATAAAGAGCAAATAAGGATTGAATAAAGAGTGAATACGGAGTGAATAACAATAAAGACTGAATAAGGAGCAAATAAGGATTGAATAAAGAGTGAATAAGGAGTGAATAACAATAAGGAGTGAATAAAGAGTGAATAAGGAGTGAATAAGGAGTAAATAAGGAGTGAATAAGGAGTGAATAACAATAAAGAGTGAATAAGGAGTGAATAACAATAAGGAGTGAATAAGGAGTGAATAACAATAAAGAGTGAATAAAGAGTGATAAGGCATGAATAAGGAGTGAATAAAGAGTGAATACGGAGTGAATAACAATAAGGAGTGAATAAGGAGCAAATAAGGATTGAATAAAGAGTGAATAAGGAGTGAATAACAATAAGGAGTGAATAAAGAGTGAATAAGGAGTGAATAAGGAGTAAATAAGGAGTGAATAACAATAAAGAGTGAATAAGGAGTGAATAAGGAGTGAATAAGGAGTGAATAACAATAAAGAGTGAATAAAGAGTGATAAGGAGTGAATAACAATAAGGAGTGAATAAAGAGTGATAAGGAGTGAATAAGGAGTGAATAACAATAAAGAGTGAATAAAGAGTGATAAGGAGTGAATAAGGAGTGAATAACAATAAGGAGTGAACAAAGACTGAATGAGGAGTGAATAATAATAAGGAGTGAATAAAGAGTGATAAGGGGTGAATAAAGAGTGATAAGGAGTGAATAAAGAGTGAATAAGGAGTGAATATGGAGTGAATAAGGAGTGAATAACAATAAGGAGTGAATAAAGAGTGATAAGGAGTGAATAAGTAGTGAATAACATTAATAAGTATTGAATAATGTGCTCCCGCGAGGACGTTTGTCTTATTTTTTTAAACAGATGTTTCTTTGAGGAAGTTTTTGTTGCCTTCGTTTTTGAAAACTCCAACACGGTAACCTAGCAACCACCGCTTGGTGCGCGTCGCCGGGGGCGCGCCCCAGTCCGCGCCGCGCGCTCCCGTTACATAACGCCAGTGTTGTGCCATAGCGCCAAGGCAAACAGTGAGTTACCGGGGCTGCGGGCTGTTGTCGCGCTGCCATGGAGACGGTTGCCTCGCGCACCGGCGTGTTTACGGTGTGTTTTAAATATCCCGACCTGAACTCCCGGCCTGAGAGAGGAACAAAGAGCGCGCGCACTCGCGTGAGCATGCGTGTTCGTGTGTTCATGTGTGTGTGTGTGTGTGTGTGTGTGTGTGTGATAAGGAAGAGATGACAGATAGCCGTGTGGTGTGCTGGACAGATTGTCTTTGTCTCTGGCCTGGAGGAAACTCCTGTGAGTGACACACACACACACACACACACACACACACACACAGTATGGGTTCACTGAACAAGTACTGTTTCCATTTACACACTCCACATGCTCCAGTGAACACTTCACACACACTTCTCCTTGTTACTTCTTACGCCTTTCGTCTTCTCCTTCTTTCCTTCTCCTTTTTTATTGTCAGTGTTTTTCTTATTCTCTGAATTTTTCCACTACACTCTGTATATGTTTACTTATCATTTTTCATTTTTATCTTGCGTTACTTTGATCTTTTTTCTCTTTATCCCCATCTTTACTTCTTTATTTCACTTTCTTGTGCTGCATTTCTTCATCGTTGTGGTCGTAAAATTGTCTTCATAAGCAAAAGAAGCTGTCAGAATGATCAACAGCCCAGAGGAAGGTCCGGATGTTTGTCTGTTTGAAAAATCCCTCAGTAATAACAATCATCCCATACATCAGCTCTGTCCAGTGCGTCCTGCAGTTACTCTGCGTTTAGAAAGATGGCTTCTGAGAGCAATTTTCTTTTAATTATACGAGCGGTAGTGGTTACCCATAAACCCCAGGAGGGAAAAAGAGTTCGGAGACTGCAGTGTGCATTAATAAATGAACGCGTAGAGAAGGAACAATGAATAAACGCTATCAGGTTTTCTCACTCATCTCGCATTATCTGTATCCCCATCTTGTCCTCGTGTTGGTCCGAGCTGCGGTGGTATGTCAGTCTCCTGCCAAGTATTAATAAAATGTTATCTTATCTCATAAACAAACTGCAAACATTGACACCTGTCGCCATGCAGCTCGTCCTCGGTTACGTGTGTGTGAGCAGATTTTATGGTTGTGTTTTGTTCTTTCATTCCAGCACACTGATGAGTCTGACAGTGCCGGTCCTAGTCCATTTGGTTCCCTAGGCGAGATTCATCCCCAACGCCCCCGACCACACACACCAAAAAAAAAACACTCATTTCTCGTACTCAATAGTATTTTACTTACTTCAGTAATACAAAAATGATCAAATAAAACAAATTTTTGAAAATAAATAGCCATGTGGACGCCGGCGTCTGTGGATCTAGGTCAGACGTACTTGTTTTTCCAGTTTTCAAGTTCAAGTTCAAGTGCCTTTATTGTCATTTCAGCCATATACAGCTGGTACGGTTCACAGTGAAACGAAACAGTGTTCTTCCAGGACCACGGTGCTACATAAAACAACACACTAACCACATGAGATGACACGGAACTAAACACGACCTACACATTTCTGCATAAAGTGCACGTGCAAGTGTGTGCTAACAACACAGGACAGTACAATACTACTAAACTAAATGTCTACGATGGAGGGAAGAGAGACCCCGAGGATCTTCTCAGCTGTCCTCACGATCCGCTGCAGGGTCTTGCGATACGTTGAGGTGCAATTTCCGAACCAGACAGTGATGCAGCTGCTCAGGATGCTCTCAGTGGTTCTCTGTAGAACGTGGTGAGGATGAGGGATGGGAGATGGGCTTTTTTCAGCCTTCGCAGAAAGTAGAGACACTGCTGGGGTTCCTTAGATTTGGAGCTGGTGTTGAGGGACCAGGTGAGATTCTCCGTCAGGTGAACACCAAGGAATTTGGTGCCCTTGACGATCTTGATGGAGGATCCTTGGATGTTCAATGGAGAGTGGGCGCGCCGTGCTCGCCTGAAGTCAACAACCATGTCTTTTGATTTGTCCATGTTCAGAGACAGGTTGTTGGCTCTGCACCAGTCTGTTAATCGCTGCACCTCCTCTCTGTATGCTGACTCGTCGCTCTTGCTGATGAGACCCACCATGGTTGTGTCACTGGCGAACTTGATGATCTGGTTGGAGCTGTGCGTTGCTGCACAGTCGTGAGTTAGCAGAGTGAACAGCAGTGGACTGAGCACACAGCCCTGAGGGACCCCCGAGCTCAGTGTGGTGGTGCTGGAGATTCTGTTCCCGATCCGGACTGATTGAGGTCTCCCAGTTAGGAAGTCCGGGATCAAGCTGCAGGTGGAGGTGTTCAGGCCCAGTAGGTTCAGAATTCAGCCAATCCTGGTCTTCGTTGTAAATCCATCATCTAAATAATTTTACACCAAAAAAATGACAAATGATATAGAACTTGTAATAAGCTTACTTTTGTTTTTTCTTTTCATGCTTTGCCTCGTCTTCTTTTTTCTAAATTGAGCTCCCGATGTTTTTTGTCGCTTCATTTTGCAGTCCATAATTCCTTAAAAAAACTAAATCATTATCACTGACACTCACACACATTTCACAGTCACACAGAGACACCAACGGTGATGACTGAGAAGTATGATGTACTTTTTAATATGATTAAAAAATTTATATAAAATGATGTGTGTTGTGTTGCACTTACAACCTTGCACTTACAACCACACTGCCGCTTATTTACATCGGCACTAGGGGGCGCCAACAAACCAACTTGACCAAACAAACTTTTCTGAGGTAAAAAAAGACATGAGGAGTATTAAATGTGCCTCTGATTCAGTGGGGCGGCTGTGGGGTGGCACTCCAAATATGGTGACACCCTAGGCGGCTGCGTATGACGCCTAATGAATTGATCGGCCCTGGAGTCTGATGAGGCTCCAGGCCATGGCTCATGATGAAATCTCCTGATGGTGCGGTCCTGGGTGTTCAACATGTGGTTTCTGGTGATAAATGTCACTCAAAGAGTGTGCATTATGGTGGCAGCGTGCCGTTCGACCTCTTCTTTACGTCTAATTATATCTGAGGCATTATTCCAGGAAGAGAACTGACTACAGTCTCAGAATAAGGTGCTAAACTGTACCTGTCACTGGGTTGGTAGTTTTAAGCTTGGTCTACATCAAACTTAGAAACTTTTCTTAAAGAAAGGCTTTAGAGGGTGCTGTGCACCAAAACACTATTCCAGTAAGTTGCTACTGTTGCACATTCTCCCTGTGACCACTCAGGTTTCCTCCAGGTTCTCCGGTTTCCTCCAGATTCCTGAAAATATGGGTACGTAATTTCGCGACTCGAAATTGCCCCTAGGTGTGAATAAGTGTCTGGATGGTGTCCTGCGATGGACTGGCATCTATCTACGCGTGCTCTTTTCTTAAACGCAGGACTTTTATAAAGCTAGATAAACAGCTAGACTGACATCACAGCGCCATCTGCTGGCCATGTGATCGACATTCACTTACTCAGCATGAGACACACCCGTGGGTTTAAGGGTTAAATTCAACCTTTCCAAGGAAGTGTACATCACAGTGTGCGCGTGTAAATTAGTAGAGAACAAGGGCTGACATTAATGTGATGCTAACTTGGGCTAATTTAGAATGTTATTAATTGGAGGAGGCAAAAACAGTCCAGTTTATGAATTTGTTAACAGCTTCATTCATGAGTTTGAAAGCAGTTTTGTCTGATTTATTTGGAATGTGCAGGTGTTATTCTTTTGCTTATTGCCTCACTTCTTCTTCATCATCTTTTTTTTCTCTTTTTCTCTATCATCTTTCTCTATCATATATATATATATATATATATATATATATATATATATATATATATATATATATATATATACACACACACAGTGCTGTGAAAAAGTATTTACCCCAACCTGATGTCTTCTGTTTTTGTGTATATCTCATAATAAATAGTTTTAGATCTTCAAACAAAATAACACAAAACAAAGGCGATCTGAGTAAACACACAATACAGTTTTTTTTTTTTTATTGAAGCAAAAAAAAAAAAAAAAAAGTTAGCCAACGCCTATCAGCCAACTAATTGCCCCCTTAAACTTAAAATCTGGTTGTGCCACCGTCAGCAGCAATAACTGGAGATCAGTCTTTCACTTACTTCTAGGACTGGGACTTATTTATATATATATATATATATATATATATATATATATATATATATATATATATATATATATATATATACACACACACACACACACACACACACACACACAGTGCCCATCCTGCCCATTTCTTCTGTTAGAGAGAGAGAGAGAGAGAGAGAGAGAGAGAGATACTGTGTATGTGTGTGTGTGTGTGTGTGTGTGTGTGGGTGGGTGGGTCTTTTTTTGTTACAACGAAAGGTAAAAAAAAATAGAAAGTGTACACATACACTTTCTATTTTATTTTTTTTTTTATTTTACCTTTCGTTGTAATTTAAACAGAAACGAAATTACAGGAAAAAAAAACATGATTCCAAATGGTCGCCTTTTAAACATATAGTGCACTGTATATAGTGTAGATGCCTCGGTCTTTCATACCCTATGTAGTGTACTAATACAGTACACAGGGAGCCATTCGGGATTCAGCCATGACGTCATCGTCAACGTTCCCAATCTCTCCCCGAGCGCTGTCACGTGTTTCATACGAGGCAATATGATTGGACGGTTTTTCGCCTTCAAACGCCTCCACAGTCACGTGATCATACCGGGCGCGTGCTGCTGCCGCTGTCAAAAAAAAAAAAATCCAGCAGTTTGTAAATTTTTCCCCAAGATGGCGGAGCTCGGAATGCGAGAGGAATTCGTGAGTATTTTGAGGAGAGATGATGCGCGTTTACGTCCCTTTTTTCCACAGCATATCCATTTTGAACTATGAACATATGTTTGTTATCCGGTTATTAATTTAACTACCAGCAGGTTTGAGTTAAACTGTTGATCTAACTGTTCATTTGCTGTTAAGTAGTATAGCTTTGAAGTGGAATGGTTTTTGGGTGTAAACAGACTAATGCATGTAAGTCCTATTAGAGCATCTCATCATGGTCCTGAGTGTGTACAGGGCAATAATACTTTTACATGTTTATTTCTTTTTTTGCTTTCAGAGGTCTGCAGCACCTAACAGGAAGCTGGACAGCTCTTTTGGAGAACCTGCATTTGCTTCCCCCAGCAAAGATGAACAGCAGCTCCTGGTATTGAACCGACTTCCTGTGGAAGCTAAAAACAATAAATTTGTGGTTAATCCTTAATGACGAGAACAATAAGAAGTCTAAACTCTCATTTACGTCAGATTTTAATACAAGCCTGGAGCGCGTTACGGAAATAAAACATGTTGGCCTAATACAAATTCGAGTGAAGTGTATATAAAGAGTTTAAGAGAGTGGTTATAAAAAGTGAGTTTCAACGTGGTAAAGCTTTAATGAGTCCCTTTCCGTTGAAACGTTTTGTTACAACACGTAACATAACCGCATAGTTTCCACTCCTGTACAAATATTTCTTATTTTTAATTGAGTTATTTCAATGCACAGGCTGAGGAGGAGTAGGACAGGTTTTCATTTTAGCTGTGTATGCGACAAAAATAAACAATCTTGAGTCAGGTGGGAAATTTTTACCCAGCTTGGAAAATCATGCTGGAACAGGGTTGGGCGTTTTGGTTCCAGTGAAGGGAAAGTGTAGTGCTACAGCGTACAGAGACGTTGTGTGCTTCAGACTTTGTGGGAATAATTTGGGGAAGAAGCACATATGGGTGTGATGGTCAGGGGTGCACAAACTTTTAGCCGTGTTGTGATGTGTTGCGTAGCATAAACCTCGAATTTCCTTATGAAAGGCTAATGAGGGTCCCTTGAAAACTATAATGTTTTAGCTTTAAACGTGATGATGTCTCTACAGTGAGAACTCCTTTTTTTTAAATACGGGAAAGTTTTTGGGAATGACTCGGAGACCTGTGGTATATCTGAATGTTCATCACTGGACTAGACTGTAACATACAGTCTGGATATAATTACCTGTTTGTTTGGGTTTTTTTTTTTTTAATGATGGTCCGTAGGGGGAAAAAAAATCAAGTGATATATTATGTGTTTGGGTCAGGCAGTGCCGTTTTGTGGAAGTATCCGAGGTGGGATGCGACCCGGGAAGAAAATCACGATCATGGGCATTGTGGATCCAGAACCAGATGGGTGAGAACATGAGCACCAACGCACACACACACACGTACACTCATCCTGCTCATACTGATGGGTAAATACTGAATGAGATTGTGACTGTGTGTGATGTGATGTGATCGGACAGTTTTGACATCAGTCTGACGTGTGGGTGTGACGACGTGGCGCTGGAGGTCAGCGCGAGGTTCGAGGATCGCCAGCTGCTGAGGAACGCGCACGTCTCGGGCTCGTGGGGGGAGGAAGAGATGGCCATCCCCTTCTTTCCGTTCCTCGCAGGACAGCCGTTCAGGGTATATGATCGACATCGTCATGATGTTCTCATCTCTCTGTTTCTCTAGATACCGTTCAACTTCACGGTGTATGATTGATTAAAATGCTTTCCCAACATAATACCACGCAATGTAGTTTGTTCCCAAAATGCTCGACTAATCGTATTTTCCCAAACTACAAGCGAACAAACGGAGTCTGAGTTAAGCGGAGGAAATCAGTTAAGACGCTGCTGCTGTACATGTGGCATCGACGTAACAGGCGTCAGCTCAAGCTGAGCTCCGAATAAAATCTGTTCTCACTGGGCGTGACCTAATATTCTAAACAGCCCGCTTGATTGACAACCCTCTGTCTGAGACACCCAGCCTACACTCACTAGGATAACTTTCACTTACGGTGCGTTCACACGTACAGCGGCAAAGCGACAGTGACCATTGGCGGCTAGGTGTGGGCGTGTCCGAGAAAAGTTTAACTTTATGCTAATTTGGAGTGACTTGCAGCGACTATGTGATGCATATATACAGTACACAGGTGAACTTTATATACAAACGCTCTCCCTTCAAAAGAGAACTGGTTTGTTGTCAAAAGTGGAATGCTGGTTGATAAGTGTTTCCATGGCAACCAGTAGTAGGAACGGCTACTGGCGACTTCATAGTATGGCGACTCGCAGCGATAAAATCACTGCATGTGTGAATGCACTTTTACTTTCTACATCAGCTTTCAGTTTCTCACCGGGCCACTCAGAACGGAAGAAGCCGGTTCTGATAAAGGCTGCGTGGGAGGGAAGACGGCTGACGACGGCCTTGCGATCGATGAGGGTGGAGCTTACAAATGCGTTCTCCAAGCCCCATTTGCACTGAAATGTGGCGTTGATTCAGATTGTGTGACCTTCCGTGTTATTTCGTGACCTATGCTTTCGTGTTATTTTTCCAGCTGGAGATTCACTGCGAGCACCAGAGTTTCCGCGTGTTGCTGGACGGTCAGCCGCTGTTCGATTTCTGTCACCGCGTGCGTTCGCTGACGTCCATCGACACCATCCAGATCAGCGGCAGCCTGAGCCTCACCAAACTGAACTGAGTTGGAGACGATCAGCCGCTCACGCCAGCCGGACTCTGTGCGTCTCTTAACACCAAGCTGGAGTGGACCTCTCGGCAAGAACGTTTCTGTGAACACGGAGTTTGATCGTAAGAGACCAGTGTCTCTCAGTGAAAGGACTGGAGTCATCACTGTCTTCTTATTTGCTGTGTTTGAACTTTTGAAGTTGCGGCTGTTAATATGAATCGCTTGCACACACCAGCACGGGTACCTGTAGTTAATCTAGCTTTTTTTTTTCCCCCCTTCTCTTTTTTTTATATGTTTTATAATCATTAGCGCATCATTCAGTGCTGACACTGAAGAGAACAGGATGTAGGTGTTAGCGTGGTGGAGAAAACACCTGGTCTGGGTATTTTCCGGACTACCCTTAACTCGCCGCTAACACTAGCCATGTGGTAAAGCCCACGGACGTGCTAGTGGAATTTAGCGTCATCATGGCCACAACGAAATAAAATCTCCTTTGTAAAGTGAGTATTTATTTAAGCTTGATAGAAGGATTAAGATCAGGACTGTTGGGCTTAACTACAGCAGCACTAACGCTGAACTACAATACACTACACCACACTAGTAGACCAGCAGGGGGCGCAGTTTGTAACGTTTAGACAAGGCCAGTTGCCCCTGGAATGGACACATTTCTTCCACCCTCATTGTTAAAAGTAAATATCCCTTGTGGATTTTTTTTTTTTTTAAGGAAAATGGCTGGGGCTGAGCTAATTTCTGGTCTAGAATCGTGTAAAGAAAAACCTAAGATGAAAAGACTAAAAAAAAAATGAAGCACAAAAAGCACTGCATGGTAATACGTGGCAGCAATTTACTATATATTTCTTTTCCAAAAGTGCCTTTGAAGTTTTACGACTGTTTCAATGTTACAAACTGCACCTTTAAAAGAATAATTTGTCCAGAACTAAAATCGACCCCAGTTTTATTCCATTACCCTGAATATAGTCGATCAGCCAAGGCATGTTTTTAGGATTAGAATTTTTTCTCTTTAGATTTGGACTCGAGCCGTGAGGCTAATATGGGCAGCAGATTATCATCATGAACAAAGTTGCACATGGCTGCTTTAAAACCATCCGCTTAGAGTCTTAAATGTCAAAGGTTCTGACAGGTAGGTCAGCGAATCTCAACAGTGACTTTGTGTAACTGGAATTAAATACATGTATACAATCAGAGCAAAAAGGAGAAAGACTTTACAGTGTACTGTACTGTTCAGGCATGCGGGAATAACCTCATCCGGAGCATGGTGAGCGTTCCAGACTGAGAGCGATAATAATAATAATGAGTAGAAGCTCAGGAACACGGCAGAGCGCTGATGTAAATGTGTAACTGTGGAACTAAACGAATCTAATATATGGCGGTGTTTTGTCAGACATTCCAACTACAGAATACAGAGGTGTATATAAAATGAAAATATTGATCAAACGAAGGCATTTCATTGTAAAGCATTTTGTGTGATTTTTGTTTTGAATGCTTCTGTTGTCATTTTTGTTTATTTCATAATCACTACGCAATTAAAGCCTTGTCCTGCTCATCAATGCTGCGGTCATCATCTTATTGGTCAGATTCCCAATAATGAAGCACTTTAACAGTCATGAGTTGTTTTGACTCCGATAACACACACACACACACACTGATAAACACACTCAGTTCCTGGACATAGAGGTCACAACTTTATAGGTTTTCCAGCCCATGAAGACTTCAATAACTTTTCTTTTCCCTGCAGAATTCCCAGTACATGTTGGAGACTCTGCTGTCTCATTCTACTTCCTGTTTTTCTCATTGTCCGTCTTATCTTTCTGCTCCTGACTTCTTCCGCACGCCTTTCTTGAGCAACTAATATACACCAGGCTGCCACTTTATTAAGCTAAACATTTGCTTGGGGGGGTTTAACAATAAGAAAGATTTAAGAATTTTCAATTTAAAAAGAGTAAAGTATTTGTTTACTCAAACTTTTACACTGTTACATAATAATAAACATTTTAAATAATAATAACCACAGATATAAAAACCCAACATCAAATATATCCACTTTTTTTCAGTAAAGGTTAATAATTAAGAAATTTATATTAAATTAAGAAAATGGAGCTGTTGAGTTGATGCTCCTGATTAAGACCGAAAATCATAATGCCAACCAAACATAAAAATAACAATGAAATAGGGTAAGAAAAATAGATCCGTCTCATTATTGTTCATTGTACGTCTATTAGTTTGAATGGAAAATAAATACAGTAATAAAAAATCTAAAATATTAATTTTGTTTTATTACAATTTTAGAACTTTATTAGTTTTTTAAAAGTTATTGTCTCATTCCATCACGCCTTCAGCTGTGGATACGTAATGATCTCATTCCCACACCTTACTGAACCATAGTCATGCCTTAATTATCTCATTCTCATGCCTTAATTATCTCATTCCCACACCTTAGTTATCTCACTCTCATGCCTTAATTATCTCAACATGCCTTAATCTTATTCCCATGCTTAATGATCTCATTCCCACATCTTAGTCATCTTATTCCCATGTCTTAATTATCTAATTCCCGTGCCTAAATGATCTCATTCCAATGCCTTACTAATCTCATGCCTTAATCATTCCCATGTCTTATTTCATTCCCATGCCTTAATTATCTCATTCACGTACCTTAATGATCTCCTTCCAATGTCTAAATTATCACATTCTCATGCCTTAGTACCTCTTTCTCATGTCTTACTTACTCAATCCCTTGCCTTAATTATCTCATTCTCATACCTCATCACATTCCCATTCCTTAATTATCTCATTCTCATGCTTTAATTATCTCGTTCTCATACCTTGTCTCATTGTCCTGCTTTAATTATCTCATTCTCATACCTTATCTCATTCTCCTACCTTAATTATCTCATTCTCGTGCCTTATCCCATTCCCATGCCTTAATTATCACATTCTCATGCCTTAGTACCTCTTTCTCATGTCTTACTTACTCATTCCCTTGCCTAAATTCTCATTCTCATACCTTAATTATCTCATTCTCATGCCTTAATTATCTCATTCTCATGCCTTAGTACCTCTTTGTCATGTCTTACTTACTCATTCCCTTGCCTAAATTCTCATTCTCATACCTTAATTATCTCATTCCCATGCCTTAATTATCTCATTCTCATGCCTTAATTATCTCAACATGCCTTAATCTTATTCTCATGCCTTAATTACCTCATTCTCATACCTTAATTATCTCATTCTCATACCTTAATTATCTCATTCTCATACCTTAGTACCTCTTTCTCATGTCTTACTTATTCATTCCCTTGTCTTAATTATCTCATTCTCGTGCTTAATTCTAATTCCTATGACTTAATGATCTCAACATGCCTTAATCTCATTCTCATGCCTTAGTTATCTCGTTCCCATCCCTTACTACGTTGTCGCTATTACTTAATGATCTCGTTCTCTTGCGTTACCACACATTATTATCATTTATTATTATTATTATTATTATTATTATTATTATTATTATTAAGGAGGGATGTGGAAAAAATCAGACATTCGCTCTACATTAAGTCCAAAGTGTACGTCTAAGTTAAACACAGTTTAAACCACCGCCACCGGCCGCGCGCTCACCTGGCCGCAGTGCGCATGCGCAGGAAGACGTGCTCTTTAACCAAACACTTCCTGGTGCGCGGTGTTAGCAGTAAATTCAGAGCTGGTTTATCACTCAGACTTCCCGTTTCAGAGCTGCTCTCGGACCCAAGTTTGTGTAATCAGTGTGGACAGTGCAGCCAGGGCGGACACATGCACTGACATTATTTATTAACGTCAGAGGAAAGTGAAATGTCTAACTAGGTGTATAGTTAACCATTCTCAGAGAGAGACCGAGAGAGAGACAGAAGCGCTAGATTAGCCTAGCTACCGTTAGCCAAACAGCCGGCTGTGTCTCAAATCTATAACCGTTTAACACTTTATTTAAAAAAAAAAGCCATGATTTAATTTGGAATCCTGAAACATGGGAGTGTGGCGCCAGGATCCATAAGGTATGTTGATGTCTGATTTGTTTTCCTTGGTATAGCTAAAGCTAGCTAGGAGGAGGAGGAGAAGTGGAGTCTCGAGCCTGCTAATGTTTGTTTGTTTGTTTGTTTGTTTGTTAGTTAGCTAGCATTAGCATTAGCCGGGAGATCCAGGGTGACTGGTTTGTCATGTACACACACCTTTCAGCCCAGTGACACGCAAACATTTCTGCTGTTTCGGCTCGTTATTGTGATTTTTTAGCCACATGCCACTGAAACCTTAAACTAAGCTAAGCTAATCCTGTTGAACTGGGTTGGGCCCTTTAGCAAACACAGGCAGGTTGTTTGTCAGGTGCGGGTTCGGAAACACGTCCCAAGTCGCTCGTTTTTCTCCCAAAGCCTCTTTTAACACGACATGAAGAACAACTTTACCGCAAAATAAACACGAGCTGAGTCTGGTCAGGTTTACAACCACAGCGCTGTAGAACTCTGCATTCTGATTGGTCATTTTTCCGTAACAGTAGTTCCGGCTGTAACTCCGGTCACGCGCTCGTTACGGTTTCTATAGCGACAGCTCATTCACTGCTACTTGTATGGTGTTTTTTAAAAAAAAATTATTATTATATAACATTTTTAACGCTAAAAACTGTGTATAACTACCGACGTGTTGAAGTTTTCCTTAAAGTAACCAGACGTTTTACGGAAGGAGTCTCCAGTGTCAGCTCTTCGTAACAGCTGTAACTCTGTAATAAATAAAACTTTTAAAGGTTAAGGACAGGTTTTAAAGTGAGGAATAGACGATTTTCCTGTTACAGCGCATCCGTGAAGCTATTTATTCATCTTACACCGCAGCGATTTGCAGACTGTCACAATTTTCTCAATTTGTTGCTAATTTACTCAATTTAATTGCTCGTGAAACAATTTGGTCCCTGTTCTCGCAGCTATAAACAGTCTCTCTCTCTCTCAATTAATAAGCATCTTGCGCTCTGGACGATAACACTAGGGCTGGGCGATTATTGTGATATAATATCGATATCGTGATAAACGATTACACAATACTCTGAGATATCGTTTGTTTATTTTTATTTATTATTTTAGTTTTGCGGACAGTTTCTCGGCTAAATTATACGTCGTGATGGATGTCATATATCGTAGAAATGTCCCCGAGTATCGTGATATGATATTGGTATCGTATCGCCCAGCCCTGGATCGCACACGCTTTTTTTAATCTGTTTACAAGTCCGTCCGTACGGACGAGCCGTTACTATAGAAACGATAACGTATCAGAACGAACGTCTCCTGAAACTTGCAGCTGCACTACCGTCAGAGCTGCTGTTATGGGAAACTAATCAACACCGTTATCGATGTTATTGATTATTGACGTGCGATTACTGGAGTCTTTTTCTCTTCTTTTCCTACTTCTTTTTCTGTTCAAGCTTATCTGCACTCCACAGCTCAAGGTCACGAGGTCGAAGTGGCCGCTGGTTAAATACGCACAAGCTGGTGGTTTCTTTGTTCCTCTTACCTGCTGCATTATAAATACAGTCTGTAGAAACGTCAGTTACAATAGGAGTTTTATTTGTCTTGGCTCTGCACTTCGCTTGCTCGAGTTGTTCTCAGGATTGAGGCTTTTTTTTTTTCCCCTCTCTCTCTTTCCTCCCCCTCTTCAGACTCTCGCTTTCACCCATTATCACATAATTACCGTCGATTGAAAGCGCAGTCCATCTGTCTGCACTCCGTGAAAGGTTCTGCTGATTTAATTTGAGCTCGAGAACAAGGCGGGAGTTGATAAATAGGCTCCAGAGCACTGTAGAACAACACGCTGGTGTCAGCGGGACGTCTTCGGGAAGGGGAACGAGAAAAGTATGTTAGTAAGCTACTTTAAACTGGTGTGTGTGCTGGAACGTGATGATTCGACCAAACGAGACGGAATAAAGACGGTGAATGAGGCACAACCCCAGCGTACTGATGTTCTTTCAGGTTCTACACCACCAGGAAGCTCAAGTTCCATGAAAACGCAATTGCAAACGTAGAGCAGACCGTATGCGTCCTTTGTCCTTTGAACTGCTTTAGAAATTGTTGAACTGAAGAATAAATAAACCAGCATCGAGTCTCAGCGTTGTGTAGAAACATTGTTGCTAATTCGGTTCGTTTCTGCGATTTTATTCGAAATCCTTCCTTTCCCAGGTGCGACGTTTCGGCTGCTTGATCATCGTGGAGACGCCATGGAGCCAGACGTGATCCACATGTACTCGTCCTCACCTCCGCCCTTGGAGGACGGTGCCGACGAGGACGACGACGAGTTCAGCGACTTTGCTGGCGTTCCCAGCAGCGTCAGCTTCACAGAATTCGAGACGCCCATCACGTTCAATCAGCTGCAGGCGCTGAACGCAACGTCGCCGCCGGAGTTAATCGGTAACGGGCGCATTGTTGGACTTAACGGACCGGCAATTTCGAACGGCAGCCAGGGGAACGCTCCGGCTTGTCGGACCGTCAGTGTGGAGGAGCTGAAAAAGGTTACGGAGCGTCCGCACGGGGCTCTCACGAACTTTTCAGACTTTCCGGGAAATGCCAGGACTGGTAACGACGCCGTGGACTGCAACGGAGGCGGCAACGAAGTTCTCACGAATGGCTTTGCGGATTCTGGCACAGAGGGAACTCCTCCCTCACGTCATATACACAGGGAAACGGGCCCCTCGGTGGGTCGCCGTCCCGATGCGATCCCCAGTGACGGTGAGGAGGATTTTGCGGATTTTGCTGCTTTTTCGAATGCTGACATTCCCGGTCACACGGACAGCGGTGTGAACTGGGAAAATTCAAACCATGATGTGAGACTAGCACAAGATAACCAACCACAAAGTGAGGAAAATCATGGAGCTAGCGTAGCGGGCAAAGCAGTGGACAATGACAAGGACGACTGCGTAACAGGGTTCGCCTCGTTTGCAGAGGCTTCAGATCACCTTAGCAACGGAGACGGGGGTTTCCATGCTGGGGCGAGTTATGGACAGAGGGATCAGGACACTAACCATGCACATCAGGACTCAAATACTACTGAGTCTGTTAGCACAGAGAAACAAATATCACAGAACAGTGTGGCGCTGGATGGTTTGGAGGTTAAGGTGGATAACAGGGTGTCCCCCGTCTCCATGGATGAGCGAGGTAGCGGCAGCGAGCTCACGGAAGACAAGGCGTCCGGGAATGACACGGAAACGGAGACCGAAACGGAGACCTCTTTCGGTCGTCCACTGTCCACGGAAGCGCTCGAGGAATTCGGGGATTTCAGTACGACCGGTTCGGTACCTTCCCCTCAGCTACAGGAAGAGACGGCCACTCCTGCTGACCATAGCCAGCTGGCCGAGGATGACGAGGACTTTGGGGATTTCGGTGACTTCGGGGATCCCACCTCGTTCGGAGGTGCCGGCTTTGCTGATTTTGAGCAGCAGGGGGCAGCGCAGCAGTCTGCGCCTTCGGAATCGGTCGCGCCTTCAGACTCCGACGGGCAAAACGATCCGGAAACAACGTGCGTCAACGAGGACGAGTTTGGCGACTTCGATGCGCACGGACAACCCGGCGAGACCACGCAAGAAAACGAGGCAGGGGCGGAGACTGCAGAGTTTCCGGGTAGCGACAGTTTCGCAGACTTTACTTCAGCGCCTGGTGATGGCGTTGCTGATGATAACGGGGGATGGCAGGCGTTCGGCGAGTCGAATGAGGAAGCTGGGGAATCGTGGGCAGCATTCGGTCAGGACCACTCGACCTTTTCGGAGAAGAGCGAAGAAGATTGGCATGAAAGTCCGTCGGTTACCGCGCCCCCTACTGGCAGTGATGAGGAGTGCAGGAAAGACAGCTTTATGGTATGTTTACTTTATTTATTTATTTATTTATTTATTTATTTATTTAAATTTCCTTGCTTTTGAAATGTGTCTACAGCAGTGTGGTGGACAGAACTGGGCTTGAGTCCTACAGGACATTTGACCCAGGCAGTAGGTCGCTTTTTATTTTTTTTTCGCTTTCAGGAATGTGGCCAGACAGGATTGTCTCAGCACAGCGCTCCGATCGAGTGGAAACAAAATCTTGCGAGCCTTTCTAAAACCTTACACGAGTTCATTTGTCATGCGTCGATATTACATGTTCACCTCAGCAGTAGTTCATACATTTTTGACTGTGGAAAACGATTAGTATAAATGAGTACAAGAACAGTTTTTAAGCACAGTAACCGAGATCACGTCATCATATTGCCAAGCCCTGGTGCCTCATACGTCATATTTAGGTCTATCTTGCATATTACTTGATTGAAAAAGCTCCGTCCAGACATCTTCATCCGCATTTTTTCTGCAGGTGTCTCTCGTCAGCCGTTTGGAGAAGCTGTTCCTGGCCAGTTTTCTTGAGATCTCCTTGCCTCACATCGAGGAGGATGTACCCCATCTTAAAGCCTTCCTAGAGCCACGTGAAGGATCGGAAAAAGGAGAGAGCGCGCCAGCACCTGTCAGTGGGTAAGAACACCACCCGCACACCACATCGTTTCCTGTAGCTGTGCAGGACCTGGTGTGTCACTGCTTCCAGCAGGTGCTGGTCTCCTGAGGTTTCCTCCTTGAGCTCAGCTGTGGCTCAGCACGTTGGATTGCAGTTTGAGAGCTGAACCATCAACATCATCGCCAGATGTTCAATTTTACCAAAGCGCCATTTAAAAATAAAATCCAGCTGTGGAGGTTGTACTTCTGTTGGTTGAGAATGTATCATGCCAGCTACAGTCAAATCCTTTATGCAACACAGTATCGCCATGATGATGGTTATGCGCTAGATGATGTGTGTTGCTTTGAGGTGCAATAAATTGAGTGCTATACTTATCTCTCTCTCTCTCTCTCTCTCTCTCTCTCTCTCTCTCTCTCTCTCTCTCTGGTGTAGAGGAGTGCAGGGTGTGTGGCTGCAGCTGCAGGACATCCACAATGCGTTTGGTCTGAGGTATCAGTGGGGCGGATCACACAGTAACAAAGCTCTGCTCTGCTCACTGGGCATCGACACGCGGAACATAGTGAGTGTGTTTCGTACATAATGTACCTGCGTCACTGTGGAGTACAGAATATTAGCACATGTAGTCGTTATACAGCGCTACTGTATTTAACTGCCTTAACCAGGAAGTGCTGATGTAACAAATGAACCCTGGTTTAACCAGGAAGCGCTGACTTGGAGAGTGAACACTGACCTAGTTACTGAAACCTGACTGTAGTGAGCGTAGCTACAGTGTAACTATAATTGTGTGGTTGTTACATGGAGGTTGAACACTCCAGGTGGTGCTGTTGTGCTTAGTTGAAGACTGGGAGTCTCGCACAATCACCTGTCAGTCAAGTGTGCTCATTAGAATGTTAAGTCACGCCCACGGAGACAGTTTGAGCCTTTCATCACATTTTTGTCTTCAATTGAAACTTTGTTGAATGTTTTAATAAATATCTCTCTCTCTCTCTCTCTCTCTCTTTCTCTTTCTCACAGCTGTTCACAGGTCAGAAGAAGCAGCCCGTTATCGTGCCCATGTATGCATCCAGTCTGGTGAGAAAGGCTTCCTAAATCCATAAATCCAGATGCTGATTTTCCTTCAGATCTCTTCTGCTTTTTTCTCACTCTGTGTGTGTGTGTGTGTGTGTGTGTGTGTGTGTAGGGAATGCTGGAGCCCACTAAAGAGCCGGTGAAGCCCGTCTCCGCTGCTGAGATGATCGCCTCCATAGCGCAGACTCCCTCTGTTGCCACGGAGATGAGCACCTGCCCCGCCGACGCAGCTCAGGTGCGTGCTTTACAGGACCTGGACACTTTTTCACTTTTGCACTGGAGCTCTGAGTCTAATGGACTAACAAGTAGATTATAAATGTATTTAATTATTTATTTTTAACAAAACCTCAGTTCCTCAGTGATGTCGCACAGACCCACTGACCACCTGATCACTAGAAGGTTATAGCAGCGGCCATCTTGGAAATCCAAACTCACTTTTTATATATATATATATATATATATATATATATATATATATATATATCACATAGTTCAGTTTGGTCTGACTCCACCCCCTTAAGTGATGCAGATAAAAATGAAACATCACCTGTATTTTACAAACGAAACGCTCGCTCTTGTTTGCATTGTGATGCTCATAAGAAACACAGATTGTTTTTTTTTTCCCCTCCCCACCCCTCTGAAGGAGTCCCTCCCGCCGGTGCAGTTTGACTGGAGCAGCAGTGGCCTTACAAACCCTTTGGATGGTACGTTGCATAACACTGATGATGATGATGATGATGATGATGATGATTGGTGCATCAGTAGACAGCGGGTTCTGTCGTTCTCTGATGGCCCTCAGTGCTTAGAACAAGCTCACGAACGTACCTGAGGATTGCTAATACATTCTGTACTATAGCAGTGTAAGGAGAGATCTCTCTATACTGTCTGCTTTTTTGTGACGTAAGAGACAAAGTGTCCTAAAACAGGGCTTTAGACTGGGACGGTTTGGGAGCCGCAGGTTTAGAGAATACTGTACAGCTTAACTCAGTCCTAACTGCTCATAACCTTCTAACGCAGCAAGCATTAACCGTCTTTAAAGTCACCCTAAACTTATAAAAATACGTTAGTGATGGTGCTGAACATGTGACGGGCATTATAGAGTTGGGGAGGTCTTAAATTTGCATGTTTATAAGATGGGGTTTCTTGATGAGGGTAAATTAACTTGCCTTTAAATAAAAGGTTTTGGGTGACTTTATGTTCTCAGCTGTTTGTCGTTAACATTAACAATATGTGTTTCTGTACTAACAACATGCATATGTATATCCTCTCTGTGTCTATCTTTGTCTCTCTCGCTCTCTTCCTCTCTTTTTCTGTCTCTTCCTGTCTCTCTTTCTTCCACTCTGTTGCACTTGTTCGTCCCTCCCTGTTCCTCTCCCTCTACGTCCCTCTCTTTCTCTCTCCCCCATCTCCCTCCCGCCCTCCCTCCCTCTCCGTCCCTCTCTTTCTCCCCCCCCTCCCTGTACCTCTCCCTCTCTGTCCCTCTTGCTCTCTCTCCCCATCTCCCTCCCTGTACCTCTCCCTCTCCGTCCCTCTCTCTCCCCCCCCGTACCTCTCCCTCTCCGTCCCCCCCCCCCGTACCCCTCCCTGTACCTCTCCCTCTCCATCCCTCTCCCTCTCCGTCCCTCTCTTTCTCTCCCCCTCCCCGTACCTCTCCCTCTCCGTCCCTCTCTTTCTCTCTCTCCCCACCCTCCCTCCCTGTACCTCTCCCTCTCCGTCCCTCTCTTTCTCTCCCCCTCCCTGTACCTCTCCCTCTCCGTCCCTCTCTTTCTCTCCCCCTCCCTGTACCTCTCCCTCTCCGTCCCTCTCTTTCTCTCCCCCCCCCTCCCTGTACCTCTCCCTCTCCGTCCCTCTCTTTCTCTCTCCCCCATCTCCCTCGCTCCCTCCCTCCCTCTCCGTCCCTCTCTTTCTCCCCCTTCCCTCCCTGTACCTTTCCCTCTCCCTCCCTCTCTTTCTCTCCCCCTCCCTGTACCTCTCCCTCTCCGTCCCTCTCTTTCTCTCTCCCCATCTCCCTCCCTCCCTCCCTCTCTGTCCCTCTCTTCCCCCCCCACCTTTCCCTCTCCCTCCCTCCCTGTACCTTTCCCTCTCCATCCCTCCCTGTACCTTTCCGTCTCCGTCCCTCTCTTTCTCTCTCCTCCTCCTTCTCTACCCCTCCCTCACTCACTCACTCCCCCTCACTCCCTCCCTCCCCCCCACTCTCTCCCCTTCACTCCCTCTCTCCCTCTCTCCCCCTCATTCTCCCTCTCTCCCCCTCATTCTCCCTCTCTCCCCCTCATTCTCCCTCCCTCCTGCTCTCTCTCCCTCCCTCCTGCTCGCTCTCCCTCCCTCCTGCTCGCTCTCGCTCTCCACCTCGCTCTCCACCTCGCTCTCTCCCTCTCTCTCTCTCTCTCTCTCTCCTACCCTGCTCACTGAAGCGAGTGGAGGTTCATCTCTGCTGAATCTGGACTTTTTCGGGCCGGTGGACGACTCGCCCTCCAGCTCCACCACCTCCATACCAGGTCAGCTGAGGTCAAAGGTCACAGTGCATGGTCAGGGGTTGCATAACTCCACCTCTAGCCGGTTTTTCTTCATTCACCCCCCCCTGCCCCCGCCTTTGTCTCCCCTGTGCATGGTCAGCATTAACAGTTCGACTCTGCATTAGCAGTAGGGTCTGTGAGTGTTTATAGTGTGTGTGTGTGTGTGTGCGCGCGCGCGCATAATGTTCACACTGTGTGTGTGTGTGTGTGTATAGGCGTGGACCCGGAGCTGTACGAGCTGACCCAGGCTAAGCTGGACGTGAGCGGAGGCAGCAGCAGAGTGGTGGATGCGTTCGCTCGCCTCATGTCCACTGTGGAGAAGACCAACACGTCCACAAGGTCTCTCGCTCTCTCTCTCACACTCTGGCTCACACACACCTGCATTAACACTGCTCAGACAGCAGGGGGCAGCACACACCATCTCTACTACACACTCGGAGTAGAAGGCAGACCGTTTGTCTCGGAGTCACACTCGGAGCAGAAAAGTTTGTGTGGAGCCAGTGAATGAGCTGTTACTATGGAAACAATGAGGAGCGCATTGATAAACCTGTGATTTGCAGCTGCACTACTGACAGAGCTGTAATAACTATTGAGGGGATGATGATTTATTTGACATGTCCGTATCTAACGTGTGTGTGTGTGTGTGTGTGTGTGTGTGTGTGTACAGGCGGTTACAGACGCAGAAGGAGGAGAATCTAAGTGACGAGGCTCGGCGTGTCATCTCCACACTGCCTGATCTCTCCTTCATGCAGGCCAAAGTGTTGATGTTCCCCTCCACACTCACTCCTCTTCCTCCCTCTTCCTGTTCCTCCACATCCCCGTCTCCCGTCCCAGACTGATCCCTCAATCTCTGTCTCTCTCTCTCTGTCTCTCCACCTTACACCTCTCTATCCTCACACTGTCTTTTGTTTTTGGGCCACTTTAGCTCAGCTTGTTGGAGTCAGTTTAGGTTTTGTCGTGTGAGAGTGAGCGGAGTGGAGCAGAGTGTTCAGTGTCTAGAGGTGAGGAAGTGTCTTCGTTAGGGATGCACCCATCCCGTTAATTCACCACGAGTTAAATCAGCACTACAGTTCACCCAGAGTGTGTGTTAACTTTTAATCCCAGCGTCACACACAATCAACCTAATACCACCTACAACAAAACCAGCCACGCCGTATCGCCATGCCGTAACGCCCCAAACTGCAATCCATCATTCACAGGAATCATTATTCTTATTTTACATCTCGCTTTGAAGTTGCACATCAGTTTGTAGCCACAATTTGTGTAGCGTTTTTACCACAGTCCCGCCCCCGCAGTGCTCCAGAGCCATCCCCCTGACCCCACCCACTTACCTCTTCCACTAGGTCTAGCTCCCTTAGCTTTCTGGGACCATCTTTCTGACTCGACCCCTTCAGCATTCTGGACTCTTACACCTGACCCAGCCCCCTCAGCTACCTGGAGCAATCCTCCTGGCCCCGTCCTGTTAACTTTCTGGAGCAAACCTCCTGGCCCCACCCTCTTAACTGTCTGGAGCAGAGCACATGGTACAGCGCCTTCAGCTCCGAAACCCTCCACTTGGCCCCTTCTAAGATCTTTGAAGCCCTCCACTTGGCCCCGCCTTCTAGATCTTTGAAGCCCTCCACTTGGCCCCGCCTTCTAAGATCTTTGAAGCCCTCCACTTGGCCCCGCCTTCTAAGATCTTTGAAGCCCTCCACTTGGCCCCGCCTTCTAAGATCTTTGAAGCCCTCCACTTGGCCCCGCCTCCTAAGCTCTTTGAAGCCCTCCACTTGGCCCCGCCTCCTAAGATCTTTGAAGCCCTCCACTTGGCCCCGCCTTCTAAGATCTTTGAAGCCCTCCACTTGGCCCCGCCTTCTAAGATCTTTGAAGCCCTCCACTTGGCCCCGCCTTCTAAGATCTTTGAAGCCCTCCACTTGACCCCGCCTTCTAAGATCTTTGAAGCCCTCCACTTGGCCCCGCCTTCTAAGATCTTTGAAGCCCTCCACTTGGCCCCGCCTCCTAAGCTCTTTGAAGCCCTCCACTTGGCCCCGCCTTCTAAGATCTTTGAAGCCCTCCACTTGGCCCCGCCTCCTAAGCTCTTTGAAGCCCCACCCTGCACTTCTTTAATTTTATCTCTCAAAAGCATCATTCTAGTGCTTCACTATTGTTTGTTACAGCTGGAGTTGTAATCGTGTCACCGGGGAGTTATGAGTGTCGCATGAAAGTTTTGATTTGTATTCTCAACATTTTAAAGACCTCTTAATCACGTTTCTGTTTGGCATTGAAGAATGATTTGCAGACGTTTATAAAGCTCGGTCAGCTCTGATGTCGGATCGGTGCATCCCTAATTACTCTAGCCGAGTTTTGTTCTTAATAGAGGTTCAGCGTGTATATAATCAGGGATAAGACTTCTTTTCCATTCTAGGTTCTGTTTATGGTTCAGTATGATTCCAGCTGTGTGTGTGTGTGTGTGTGTGTGTGTGTGAGATATCGCTTTGCTGAGGAAACACTGGCTAAAAGTCCTTCAACGAAGGCAAATAGTGATGTGAAATCAGTCATATAAATAGACTTGAAACCATACTGCCTGCAAAATTCTGCTGGTTGATTTATTATTATTATTATTATTATTATTATTATTATTTTTTAATTCTCTGCTTAAAAGGCCTTAGGTTTTAATCATTTCAGTTAATCTAATTATGCGGATAATCGATGTTTAGTTTGGATGTTGCGTATGTTAAAGTTTTGTTTATCGGGGGTTTAACATAAGTTATTCACTGTAAACCGCTTTATTCTGATAGCAGACGATTAGACGAAGCGTGGCGACGTAGCTGCGTTCTGTTTCCCGCCGCAGTTTTTATTATTGCTGTTGTTTTTAAACTCTTAAAGGTGAAACCACTGTAATGTAACCCGTGAGATGAAGGAATCATCGCGATCGACTTGAAGTACTTTAGCCAACAAGGGACCAATAATATACATTTACCTTCTAAAGTCTTTGATTTTCGCGTCTTGAACGCTCTCCTCTGGCCGTGCATCATGGGAAATGTTGTCCGAAATTAGTCCTTTTAGCTGTTTTTTTCCTCTCTTTCTGTTCTAGTTTATTTCTTGTTTCAGTTCTTCCCCCCGCTGTGTGTTGTCCTGTCTGTCTGTCTCTCTGTCTGTCTGTCTCTCTGTGAGGAATTTTGCACATTGTAAAGCTGTAATGGAAGTACTGCTATACCACTTAAATCACGTAGGTGACTGTGTACAGTAAGACTGTGGAAAGTGTACAAAAACGAGAATGTTGCGGGGAAATTCCTATGGAAAAACAATCTTACTGATGATGTGTGTGTGTGTATGGGGGGGGAAAAGAGCCCCGCCCCCCTCCAGGTTGGAACGAGCATGCTCGGGCTCTTTTGGACAAAAAAAAAATCTTTAAGTGTGTAAATTTTCTTTTAGTGTACACAAGGAATTAAAATAATTTAAGAGACGTCGTGGCTCGTGTGTGTGTGATCTCTGTAATCCTGGGGCACGCTTAACTGTCTGAAGCAGAAAGGCTCATGCTCACTTTGTGGAAAGAATTATAAGTTAGCTACTTTACTTTTTTTTGCTTCGTGCGAAATTCGCTCGCTCGTCTAATTCAGCGTGAAGTGCTTGCTAAGAACGGCGTAAATATCCGGTCACTCGGTGTTTTAAAAACTCCTGCTGATTGAATAGATATCCGCGTAGCTGATAGAAAAGTGCTCATTAATATTTGAAAAAAGGATACGGTGCGATTTGAGGCAGATGTTGATGAGCTAGTGTAGAGTTATCGAGAGTTAAGGTGCGTTCACACGCACCGTTCATTTTCAATACGAGCTGACGACATGCCCGGCGACATGAGCGACAGCGACCGTGGGCGTGTCCAGTGACGCGACCAAGTTGAGAAAAATGTAACTTTATGCAAATTTGGAGCGACTACCAATGGGAGTGAAGACAGTCAAGCGCACGTATGCACCTTTTAGCGTAAAAAAACGGCTTAAGTAGCCAGAATTGTTAGCTGGTTTGAGTGGGTGTGGTCTGTGGGTTATTTATTTATTTATTTATTTATTTACATTGTAACGTTTTTCTCCATTTTGAGAACGTATGTAAAACCTGACTTGGTGAATCGGGATGCAGACGCTTAAAAACCAGGTTTTGTGATGCCCAAATGAGTGACGACTAAATCTGTAGTATGAAATGTTTGCCAAGTTCCACTATGTTGGGTCGTGATGGTGTTCTATTAGTACTCATGGAATTTGACTCTAGGAATCTTTCAGCTTAAAGAAATCGAAATGAAGTTCCGGGGCGAGTATAATAACCACCCCACGGAGATGAGAATGGAACGCTCCGTTACGTTTTACAGGAAAGCACTGAGTCACGCATCTACAAAACCTTCACCTTTATTTCAAAATCATTTCAGTAGCAAAATAGTGTACCTTTTTTTATATCTATTAAAAAGTGTCAAATCTATTCAAACAAAAATAGAGCTGAAAAATCTCATATATTACATCCCTGTATTGACTGCCAGAATAAATACATGCAAACTGCGTAAAATAAATATACAATCGTTACCATGGCCACCGGGTCGGGCTACAGCCCATAATTTAAAACACTGCAGTAATGCGATTTACCTTGTGTTTTTATAGATGTTTAATTTAAGCTAACCCCAGACTCCCTGACTTATTCTGAACAATTCTTTTTAAAAGAAAACAGAATTTATTTATAAGTGTGTGTGTGTAAATAATTCTAGTCGTTTAAAAAAAATTTTAAAAAATAAAAAAATTGGTCTCATGATCCGACCAGCACCTCCATAATGTGCTCCAGTTCGTTCAGGTCCGTTTTGAATGGCTGGTTTGTCAAGCTCCGGACGAGTTCGTCCGTCACCATGGAGACGACCTTTGACTGTGAGCCCGGGCTGGGACTCAGGTTCAAGGTGCAAGGGTTCAACTCGCACAGGAAGTTGTCAAGGTCTGAGAAGAGGAAGTCATCCAGCGAGAGGTCGGGGAGGAAGGGTGGAGTTGGTGAGGGGGTGTGGCTTACGGTGGGCCGGGCGAAGTCCAAGTGAGACTCGAGGCAGATGGTCTGCATTGGAGTTTCTTTTTCGATTGTGTTTGTGTCTGGTTCCGGGAGCGAAGGTGAGGAAAAGGCGCTTGCCTCGTCGATTTCTGCCAACGTTGAGGCGAAGCCATCCTTTGGTGAAACAGAGGAGTCTGGAGAGAAATCCGGCTCACCGTCCTGCTCTAGAACCCACGCCGGGGTCAAACTGACCTCGAGCGCTTGATGCTGTGAAAATCTCTGGATGTCCTCGGCCGGGGGGCTCGGACGCGGCGCCCCCTGGTGTCCGATCTCACCCTGAATGAGCCGGAGCGTGTTAGTAATGAGGACACGGCGGCCCAGTGATGGAACATGGCACAGTTTCTGGAGCGAGAGCTGCAAGACCGTCTGCCTCTGCCGTGAGTACAACGTGGAAGACTCGGCCCATACGGCCGCCATCTTGGGCTGGGTATCGGGCTTGTCCTCGTCCTCCGGCTCCAGCGTTCGTTTCAGACCCGTACACGACATGTGGCAGGTATCTGTGGGGAGGCGAAAAGATACAAACCTTCAAATTTTCATGAAATCGAAGGTGTGTCTACATGCATGGTGGAGAAGTGGCCATCTGAAATGGTGTGCACAGTGTTGTCTATCTTGAGCCTTTCTGCAAAACGATACATAAACTGTGACATTTTAGCAGTTTCACTTTCTGGACCCTATCGGTTGTACATAAATTAATGTCATTAACGTTATTTCAATCTGTCAAACATTTTGTGGACCCATGGAGCTTTCTATTACAGAGCGAGCAGTCCACTGCTGGAACACAGGTCTGAGTTGACTTTGGTGCTTGGACCCCTGAGTGTAACTTTGATCATGTTGGTTGTGATTTCCACCACCGTAACAAAATGTCAAAATAAATAAATATATCCTATTTACCATAAGCCCTGGTTATGTTTCACAGGTCTCTGTGGGGTCCCTACATTGACACCCACTGCTTTAGAGCCACACAGGCTGCAGTGGTGGTGGAAAAGTAAGTATGGCCTCGACTCATTTGATGTACACAACATGCGTCGTCGCTATGTGGTGATTTGTTTGGAGATGTTTGTTAAAACGTGTTTTAAAAAGTTCCCATTGCTAGCCAAAAGTTATTTCTCTAGCTTCTTTGCTAGGACATGCCCAACCCCCTATCAGCTGGTGTCCTTTAATTAACCGCAAAACAGTTCATTAAATAATGAAAAAGGTGGCAACATTTTACAAAAGTGTATTAATGAGGTTATAAAACCGTCCTGACAAACACCTCATCAAACCAGACTCATATGTGAACTAATTATTATTTAGATCAGAAAGCTGCTACTCCAGTTACTTAACGTCAGGAAAAAGAGGAAGACTGACGTTTGTGGGCTCTTGAACAAAACCAACAAACAAAAAAAGTTCATACGAGAATAATTCACCTCAGTACAATTAACGTGTTTGATAAGTAGTCCAGTTTTTTAAAAAAAATACATAATTTAAATATTAAATATATAATAAATATAAGATTTTTATTATTGTTATTCAAGTATTATGGGTCTCCTCTACCTGCAAGGATGCCACTCGTGTCCTACTGCAGTGCATTGTGGGATTTTATACATGCACTGGAGATCCGCCGTTATGTTTCCGGACATAATTAGTGAACAGGATGGGAACTGGAACGTAGACTAGTCCGTGTGTGTGTTTATACGCGCGTAACGACGATGTACGTTGTCACGTGACTGTGTGTCACTCGGCAAAAACAAAACCCTCGCATTGTTTCACTATGAGCACTGAAACTGTCTGAGTAACTTCCTGGTAGTGCTGCTTTATGGGAACTGCACACTTTACAGGAAAACGAGAATCACTCTTTGAAACATGACTTTTTCACATGTGAGGTTTAAGTGCTGAGTGATGATTTGGGTTTTGTTGTTTGTTGGTGTTTTTTTTTTTTGTTTTGTTTTTTTTGCTTGTGAAATAGCAAATCTAGGTAAATAAAGCTATTGAACTGTCAAAATCTGCAACTTTAAAATGACAAAATCTACCCTTAGTCCAGTCTTACGGGTTGTGGAAATGTAAGGACTTTAAAGCTGTTGGTGCTGGTTCACTGTTAAAAGTTCACCGTTAAAAGTCGTAGAATGTCAGCCGTGTCATCAAAACACGGCGAAGGCGGTAAAACATGACGATAAGAATCGCGAGCCAGTCGCCTTTTGACTCATTTACGCCCACAGACGACCTTTTCCGACTAAATTGAGTAGTGTTCGGTAACTAAATGAAATCTCGGTGTTGTCTAACAAAGAAAAATCAATAAAAATGTCAATCTTGTGTCTTTACACTAGACGTCTGGATGTTTCTTATACAGTTATGCCATGTTATTAAGAATTACTTCAGAATACATTTTCAACTTTACTGATATTTATGACGATATCTGTGAAGAACTTTTTCGAACCGTGGTGTTTCATAAATAGTTCTTTAGGTGCACGGTGTCTCGTTAGAAATTTGGTTTCCTTGTGAAATGTTCCTGAACGGGAACGGCAGCCATGCTGTTAGACTGTGGAGTTGTGTGTACAGGGCGTGGGAGGGTCAGGTTTCAAGGGCTGGTTTTTTGGCTGCTTTTGATTGGCAGATGGACTGTGTAAAAAAAAATAAATAAATAAAAAAATAAAAAAATACAGACCCAGAGACTGGGATTCTGGGTAAAAAAGTAGCCATACATTTCAGCCGACAAGCTTAAGAACACTCAGTAGTTTTTGTTCTAACTTTGTGTTTTGTTATACACGCTAACCGCACCAGCTCAGCGGTGCATGTTAAAGCAAATAAAGCTCTATAACTTGTTTGTAAACAACCACAAGTGTGTTTTATAAGGTATAACGACTGTCAGGCTGTGTTGTCGCTCTGTGTCCAGTCAGCGTCAGAAGTGTTTGTCATTTCAGTAAAATGAAAGTGATAGTATGTTCTCGCAGTGACGTTCCTGTCTGAATGTACACTGTGTGTCTGGATATTTAAAGGTGTGTGTGTGTGTGTGTGTGTGTGTGTGTGTGTTTTCCAGCCTGAACATACCTGAACGCTCTCGGTTTCATTTCTTCTCACCTGGGCGTCAACGTTCTCGTGTATTTCTCCCTAATAAACCCTTTTACTCTTTCTATCCAAAGTGTATTTCCTGTTGTGGGCCCAGCATTTTAAAACAGAGATCATTTCCTTCAGAGCGCTCAGAAACATTATTTGGGACACGTTATTAAACACGTACTACTGTTGTCTGGACAACAGACTACGCCCCTTGACGGCAACGTCTTCTGGATGCCAGTGAGGCTGACTGAAGTTTAGGGTTACTTTTCCAAAAAAAAAAAAAGTGGGTCATTATTTTATGCCATATTATTTATTTAGTATTTCACTCAAAAAAAAAAAAAGAAAGGAAAAAAAGTCTCAAATGTGGGAAGTTGATTTTATTTTATTTATTTATTTATTTATTTTTAAAAAATTTTATAGGGCATCTCCTTACTATTCATTTGAGTTTTTGGAAGACAAAAAAATTCCCCAAAGTTGGTCACTTGTCATCTTTGCTTCATGGACGCAAATAAACCTAATTCTTGTGAAACAAGACGATTAATGTAGGAAAAAACCTAACTTTCACAGTATTTAAATGTGGTTTGTTTTTAAAGTATGAAAATCCAAAAAGAATGCACATATAACTTTAGAGAGCAAATTCAAAATGTTACATGGTTTAAAAAAATACCCACCGGATTTTCGTGGAGAATGCAACTGAAATTGTTATAAAGTGTTCTTGCTAAAGTGTCGTCCTAAACAGCACCAAATACTATTCCTAAGCCCTGCACTGCTGGACTGAAGGTTTTTGGACAGTGCAGTAGTGTTTATTTTCAGAGTTAAACACACTGACTAACTTTGTCCATGAGGGGCGCTGTGTTGCAGTTACAAACACTGACCGCTGGAGGCGCTGTTCTTCTTCCTGACTAACGACCAACAACTGAAGCGCAACTAACAGCAGAAACAAGCAAAAAAAAACTTCCAACACAAACAAGACTGTCTGATTTATAACCGCTGAGAGAAATATATACATTTATATAATATATAACATGGGGGAAGGGGGAATATACAATAATACCCAGAAGAATGCGTGTATTAGTTAGCAGTCCTGAACACTGTTAGTTAGGAGTTCTCATTCTGCAGTCTATTTTACAGACTATAAAATAAGTCCACACACACACACACACACACACTCCAGGAAAAAGCTCCTGATCATCTTCCATCTTTCTAACAAAAGTGTGTATGAACTCTAAAAGCAGGTGAAGCCCGTCAGGCCACCCGATTGTACACGGATGAGACGGGGAGGACTTGTTTTAATACTCACCGCATGTAGTTCCTCTGAGCGGATTAATCCCACCCCGGAGGAGTCATGCCTCCGAGGCTCCGAGCGTGGAGTTTGAGCAGAAGCGACTCTGAGAGGTGTTTCACTCGCATTAGCGCTGATGGAGAACTGCTCGAGCTACCGAGTGCTGTACAAAAAAAAAAAAAAAAAAACCCGCACCGTCTGTGCCTTGTGCGCGAGCGCCTCCTCTAACACGACACCCACACTGTGACGTCAGACTGACCGAGGTGCGCGCGCTCATAGGCACGTAATCCGCGCGGGCACGCGTCTCAGTTTGTTTATTTATTTAATTAATTTATTTATTTTCCATGTGTTTTATTGGCGTGGCAGATAAAGTGCATTTGTATTGCCAAAAGGAAGTGTGGTGTAAAAACAGGAGAAATCTAATCTCATACTAATAGATTAAAATAAGCAACCAGAACAAAAATACTGCAAAAGATTACGTGCAGAAATGAAGCCCAATATAAAGGCATTATATGGAGAATAATTGAAAAAGATAAGATTAGAATAATTATAAGTGCGAGGAAGATCCCTCACTGTCCCTCATCTTGTGGCAGGCCTAGACCTATTGTGCTGCTAATATACAGCTGTCTTTATGGTCTCTTAGTAGGAGGGGGAATTTCTCAGTTTGGTAGATAGTCAAGTTTGGTGTGTGTGTGTGTGTGTGTGCTCTTAATTTTGATTTTGGTTTAGAATTTTTTTCTTTTTTCCCTGTGTCTGCCTGTTTCCAATGCTAGGGCACGTCCTCTGAGTCTGTACCTGGTCAAAGTGGTTCTCAGGGATGTTTATTTATTTATTTATTTATTTATTTATTTATTAAATATCTGTGACTGTGTACAGAGAGTCTGCCATGACGTACTGTCTTTTTAAGGCCACATAGCATTGCATTTCACTCTGTTGCTGTGTCCCAGTAGGTGATGTAGTTGTGTTTCATGTGTAATGTAATCTGGTCCAGTCTGATGTGTTTGACTTTGTTGTGCTGGTCTGAAGTGGCAGTGTGGTGGGGGTTAGTAGGTGTCGGGGATCCTTCAGGGCTAAAGCTTCGGACCAGCTGAGAGATTGGACGGTTTGCCTTGATCAGCAGTTGGTATTGCAGGGCTTTGTAATGATATGATTTTGGGGGTCACTGAGCTTTTAGGTGTTTCCACGATTTGATTGCCCGTTTCTGTATTTTTATGATTAGCAGATATTTGCCTAATTCTGTCCCGCATGCGTTGTTTGTTGTGTGCCGATGGCCGATGTAGTACTTGTAGGATTTTTTTTTTTTTACAGAATTCTGCATGTAGGATTTCAACTGGATGTCTCTCTCTCTCTCTCTCTCTCTCTCTCTCTCTCTCTCTCACCCTGTGTCTAAAACTACTCATAAGCATAAAAAGATAAACACACCAAATCCTTTTACACATCAGTGTAACTGATCAGTGTGAACACTTGACTAGCAATGGCTTTAAAGTTCCTGTCATTAAAAAATAAATCTAGAACCCAGCCGTAACATTAGACTGACAATGGCTTTAAAGTTCCTGGAATAATACGATTCTAGAACCCATAACACTTCACTAACAATAGATTTAAAGTTCCAGAAATGTGAATATTCTAGAACCCACATCACTTGACTAGCAATCCCTTTAAATGTTCTCATTCTGGAACCTAAAAGATTGACACTTTCGCCCCATTCAGGTCACGTGACCAGTCATTTAAACTATGATAACTAAGTGTCAAAATACTTGATAATAAATAACTATTGTAATAATAATAAATAATAATAATACAAGTGCAGAAATTGACCTTGAACTTGATCGTGGTGCCTGCAAACATTTTCATTGGTCCACAGAAATCCTCCACATGTAAGGGGTGAATATTTGTGTGTTTAGTATATTTGTATATATTTGATCGAGCTGTGGTCTTTTTCATTACACTCCAGTTGCCATCTGTGAGCATCGTATGACACGAGCTTTTTAAATCTCTCTCGCCCTTTCGCTCTCTCGTGCCTGAGCATGACATCATGCGCTCCAGATGGTGGGATGAACAAAGAAAAAGAAGAGATATTACTGATGAGTGACCAACAAGCGACTCATCTGGACTGTAAGTGACAGATTTACTGCGTGATAATGAGTGTATTATATTCCCTTTCAACCCTGATTCACGGTTCTCGTTCACTATTATTCTCACAGACGTTGCCTGAGTATTACAACACAACGAGGAGTGTGTGGACGTAGTACGGAACCTTATAGCATACACTCAGATACAGAAATATTGGCAGCCTTGGTAAGGATGGATAAGGGGAAAAACAGGTCTGGGGTTAATTAACTTGATCTCACATGGAAAATATGAGAAATATAACCATGTAATGGAAGAACATTCATTAAAAGAATATAAAAACACTTATCATCAATGAATATTTTCTAAAAGAAAAAAAAAGTCATAATTATTGGCACCCCTGAACCCCATCATGCTTGAGATACACTATATGGCCAAAGTTTGTGGACACCTGACCATCAACTTCGTGTTGCCAGAAAGCTCTATTTTCGTCTCATATGACTATAGAACATCGGCATGAAGGTGGAATATAGTTGTAGATTCAGAGACTTGTCGACCCTGAAATGGTGCCATCGTCTGTGAATCTTCAACCATGATCCTGGGAGAAAGTTCTTCCTCTCTAACCTTCCCCAATCTGCATGGAAGCGATCTTCGTCTTCTAGGCAGGTCACTGTAATGACTTTCTCAAGTGCACTGCCCTTACGTAACTACATGAACGTATTGAGCACAGTCAGACCCTTTCAGAAGGGATTTTATGTTTGAACAGTGGATTTGGGAAATTTATAGCTATTGCCTGATTTCAGATTATTTACTAATCCTCACCAGATTGATGGATGTGTACTACGCCTCACCTCAAAAAGACATTTTTTTCCCCCAGGGTTCCAATAATTCCGAGGCGGTGGATTGATGCATTATGTAGTATGGTAGTAATAGTTGCTTTGGATTCTATACAGACTGTAGGTGTTATAATAAACTTTGAGGTCTTATTGAGATGTTGGTGAATGTCAGTGTGAATATTATAAATCCTGAGCCTTCATACCATGAGACAATATATAGATATGGAGCTCTTATATGACATTCCAAACACTGGACATTAATTCCAACGTTAACTCCAGGAGTCTGAATGCATTTTGCGTCAAAGAGAATTTCTGCAGCTGACTCCTGCCTTTTGCCTCTCTTTTGTCTATCTCACCCTCCCCCATCCCCCTGTTCCTCCATCTTTTCACTTCTGCCCCCTGTTCTCGTTCACCAGAAGCCTTGAAACAGCTGTCACACATGACCCATGTCCTTCACCCCCCCCACTTTACCTCAGCCAGTAGCCGAGAACAACTAAAGCCAGCAAATTATACGCACTTGTGTGTAAATGTGCGCACTTCTGCATTGTTCTTGACCCTGACCTTACAACAGAGCCTGCACTAAACACCTGCTTGTATATATGTGTGTGCGTGTGTGTGGGGGAGCATCCCGGCCCACAGAGAAATGAGACAGCTAGCAGAGATTAGTATCCCAAATGCTAACAAATGTGCGCAACAGAATTACATCACAGAAAGCGAATCTGGCCAAAAACTATAACTCCTTTTGGTATTTATTTATTTTTACCACATATTTGTCCAAAGATCTTGCTGAAATAGAACAACTACTACTACTACTACTACTACTACTAATAATAATAATAATAATAATTTGCCATAGAACTATGAGCCATTTTTGTATAAAACTAAGATGGAAAATAAAAGAAAATACAGCTTTGTGTATTGAGTTTCTTTATCAGCTCAGTATTTCATGGCCATAACTATAATGGAAAAGTTGACCGAGAACAAAAAAATCTAACGTTTGATTTTGCATCACGGAATGCAGGATACATGTTCACACTCAGGTAATGTTAATTTAAAAAAAATGCAATGCTTTGTCTGTTCTCTTTCATAGTGGTAGGCAAAATATCTGAGAAAATTCAAACGAAAACACCAAACTGATCAACCAAGAGCAAAATCACGAACATTAGCGCCATCTGGAGGTCTTTGACTTTTCCTTTCACACTCGGTTTTTTTTTTTTAAATCTGAAATTCACTAACGACTAAAACTACTGTTGAAAAAAAAAATTATTAGCCAAAACCATCACAGGAGTATAAAAATGTGCAGCAGTGTAGTAATTAAATATAAAGACAATTAAGCTCTGTTTAACTCAAAAAAATTGGGGAAGACTGAAAGGAAGATGAAGGATAAAAAAAGAAAAAAAAGAAAAAAAAAAAAAAAAGGTTTGTACTTCTGTGAGAACCATTACACCTCCATGTAGAACTATACAGCTCTACTGTTTTTCCAGCAGGGTTTATAGACACCTTTCAATTCTGTATCATTAAATAGCTTTCAAATAAATAAATAAATAAATAAATAAAACACACACACACACACACAAACAAACAAAAAAAGCGAGTCTATGGGGGATATTATTTACTTTTTCAGTAGTGCACAATTAGATGCCTATCTAAGCGTGATCGTAAATATTATCCCTTGTACTTGTCAAAAGCAGGCATCAAAAGAACAAAAACACACACAAAGAAACATACAGGTTCAGATAAAATCATTCTTTTTTTATTAAACATTCCATCATATATAATTGAAAACATTCTCAAAAAATTCCTCATGACCCCGGAACCCCACCCCACCCCCCTCCCCCAAAAATATAGTAGAGAAGCGATGTTTTCATACCGACACATCCTCATGTTTCTTCATTTCTCTTTCAATAGTTCTTACATTCTTATAGATACACATAAATACATAAATACAGTTCATCTGGAGGCCCAGCGGCTGTGCGTCTCTGAAATGCTTTCATACGGAGCATGAGTGGACAAACATGCTCATAAATGAACACTGCCTAATTCCATTCAATCGTTAAGTCAAACCGAATCCTCAGAAAAAAAACTGTGTGTGTGTGTACAGTAAATGAGGTGTATCCAAAAAAAAAAAAAAAAAAAGAAAGAAAGAAAAAAAAAAGGGCAGATGCATCAGAACTTCTTAAAACATGGCCAATGTGTTATGGTCTGGATTTAAAGTGTGTACTGTAATTTTGAAGAAGTACGGTGTCATGGTCTACAAGCGGTGTTTCAATATTGTTTTTAAAAAGCACACACCCATTTAAGTTAAAAGTGCCCAACAGCTCCATCACACCTCTCCTGAGTATCCTGTCTTGTTAACCAGTTGGTGTTCAGTTAACGAGTTGCCTTGGTAAGTAGTGACTGAATCTGGTAGATCAAAAGATTTGAGGTGGGAAAAAAAAAATTACAGCATTAAGTATTTTATATATTCCAAGTATTCGGAAAAATTCTGTTACAAAGTCGGTTATATTTTCCAGGCGTGGAAAATAAAAGGAAATTGTCGTGATGCGACTTAAATTTGGGGGTCTGTTGTTCAGCATGTTAACCAATCGTAGTCGTTTCCACCCCCAGGTTTGCTCTGATTGGCTGCAGAGAAAATGTGACGGGAAATCTAAAATGATCCATATGGTGAGGAAATCCACTAATGCACTGTTTACAGTTAGTGTCCAACTGATGTACTCTACACCAGCAGTCACCAACCCTCTTCCTGGAGATCTACCTTCCAGCAGGTTTCATCCCCAACCTCAACATCGAACACACACACTGTTTAAATGGATCAAGAACTTCTTAAGGCAGTGATTAGATGGTCGGGTGGACACCATAATGAGTGGAAGGTAGATCTCCATGAACAGCGTTGGTGACCACTGCTCTATCGGGTACAGAATACCCATAATGCACTTTGCCATTTATAAAGGTGAGAAAGTGAACGCACGCTAGAACACAACACAGCGACAACAAATAAAACGCGGACACTGGCGTACATTTCAACGATCGCCCGTCTCCATGTAGTCTTGTGAAGGTGCAGGACGACTGCTGGATATACAGGGTTCATCTTTCTACCGCATTTGACACGCCGGATAATCACTACAGCCTTCAAGGGCTGGTGTGTTGAAAGACAGAAAACAAATCTCAGGGAGATATTTAAACGCTGCATTCTGTTTGGGACAGAAGCACATCCAGACCTCCTTCACTTCACATCCTTCGCCTGGCTATGGGGGGGTCGATCAGGTAAGACGTGTTTGGTGTCCGACGTTTACTTCTTTAGGTCAGCAACACCAAAAACACGTCCTGGCTGATCGACTTCGCTTGCACACAGTATTTGAAATCCATGACACAGAACGGTCGTGACTGTTGAAATGTAATACAGGACATGTATCTGCAACCTGCTTTCTGAGACCGGGGATTAAAAAATAAATAAAAAAAGTTTCGGAAACGTGCAGCTTGGTGCATGAGGAAATGTTAAATCATCCTTTAAAACTCTAAGTTTGTTCACTCTCTCATTCACACACACACACACACACACACACACACTCCCTCTCCACTGTGTGTCTGCTCAGGCGTACGGTGATAGGTAACATCACTCTTCCTTTGTGCGCTGTGTGTGTTCGGGTGAGTTCGGGACTCAGCAGCAGCCTCCGCTGGACGCCTTCACCGGCTGGCTGTGGAATTTAACGTTTGATTTCTCGGCCCCGCCCGTGCTGGCACCTGGTCCCATCTTCTTCTTGATCTCCGCCGCCATGGTCATGAAGGCCTGCTCCACGTTGGTGGCGTTCTTTGCGCTCGCCTCCAGGAACGGGATTCCCAGAGAGTCCGCAAACGCCTGAGACGCAGACAAAAAAGCAATTTGAATACCGAGTTAGACCCGCTAGAGCTTCTGCTTGGGTCAGAAGGTGTTGATTAGTTTTCTATAACAGCAGCTCTGAAAGTAGCGCAGCTGCACATCACAGGTTTATATTAAGAGTTTGTGATTTGTGTACGCATATCTGAAGCAGCAGGCCATTAAATGGTGTAATAAGCCAAAAAAATAAAAAAATCATCAAATATATATCATTTCATATAAACTTTCTGGGGATCTAAGAGCAGCTATGCTGACAAGCTGGATTATTTCTGGAAGTTTCCTGGTGACAGACTGTTCTCATACTGTCAAACAACACCGGTCAATTATCCAAAACCTTTACAAAAGAAGTGTTTGATGGACTAAAATTCGAACATGAGATTGTAAATATTATGAAAATGTTTGTATTGTTCTCCTCTTCTATTAGTCACTGCAAGGCGTGGGTGTACAGATTCGGATTATTGCCTTGGCTGTCGTGTAGTCCACTACTTTCTTGGTGGTCAGGTCACACTTGTTGCCCACAAGCAGTTTGTTGACGTTGTCGCTGGCAAAGCGGTCGATCTCCTGCAGCCACTGCTTCACATTGTTGAATGACTCCTGTAGAAATCAAAGTCAACAAAGAAGGATCTCATACTCGGTGCACAGTGCTATGACCTCACTTCCTATCACTAGACTACACAGCGTCTTCAATGAGATCCACAAATGGGTAAAAAAATTAAATGAGCAAAAACAGTTTTGTTTTTTGTTTTTTTTTAATAACTAGTCCTTTTACTAATTAGGTGAAAGTCTCAATGCAGTAAAATAAAAAATTTCCTGAGCTAAAATCAAAATATTGGACACACTGTAAATGTTCTTAAATCATTTTAAATCATATTTAATTTGCGGGGTCAAGGGGTGTTGTTTCTTGAGGGGTTGGGGGGGGGCATTGTTTCTCTGAGTGAAATTTAGTTCAAAACCTACAAAACATTTTTTAAACCAACATTTCCAAGTGATGTCATTTTAATCTATAACTAATCTTTTTTGTTTTCTGGATGTCTGGTACTTGTTATACTAGCAAGAAGGTCTGTAAACAGAGCAGGGTCGTCATGGTAACGGAGTTGTCATGGTGCTGAAATGCTCCATCTACCTGATCTGTGACGTCGTAGACGACGATGATGCCGTGGGCGCCTCTGTAGTAGCTGGAGGTGATGGTGCGGAACCTCTCCTGACCCGCCGTATCCCACTGAGCAACACACACACACACACACACACACACACACACACACACACACACACACGATTCAACACCACTATAAACTGGGTGGATTTACATTACACACCAACAATTCAAACATTATCTGATATGAGCACGTATTGGATTATTCAGTCAAGCAAACAGCATAATAAGATATACTGGATTAAAGACACCTGTACTGTAGTCCAATAATTTCAACACTACACCTACAAAGGGCATTTATTTTCCCCCAAATAAATATTTGCCAGAAAAGCTGTGTTTATTTGCAGGTTACAGGTCAACTGTGGAAGTGCAAATGTCATGTATTTAGAAATAAATATGATGACTGACTCCAATATGTACAGCTGACCTCATCACAACACCTTACTGTCTGACTTCTTTTTACAGCAGTATGATTTACTAGAAATTGGGGCCCAGGCACTATTAGAACCCACTGTACTACAGTTGGTAATATTCTGGAAATTATGTTTGGGCTACAGCTATAGCCTCACCGTATCCCACTGCCCCATGCTTCATTCCCCACTCAGGATGCAAGACTTACAATCTGTAGTTTGATGGTCTTGCCATCCAGCTCTATCGTTCTGATTTTGAAGTCAACGCCGATCGTGCTGATGTAGCTTTCTGTATACGTATCGTCCTGAACAAAGCAATCAGAGACAGAGAGGGAAACAAAAGGTAGGTATAAGACTTTATGAAATGTTCTTTGCTACCTCTATGAGCTGTCAGAAATGGCAAATTGGTATGATAACTCACTGCAAATCGCAGGAGAAGGCAGGACTTCCCGACCCCAGAATCTCCAATCAGCAGCAGTTTGAACAGGTAGTCGCTGGAAAAGACACAAGTCGCATCGCATAAAGCAAGTGTGACAGAAGACTGAAGAAAAGCCAAGCTTCAGCCTCAAGCTTCGTTACTAATCAGCTTTGAGACGTCTCCTGTGTGTGACATGAACAAGCCCTTAGATATGATCATCCAAACTGAACATACAGTTCAAAGTCAAGCTGAAGAGTTGGTTTATTATCTTCCACTGACCTGTGCGATATTATGCTAACGATTAATCCGGGTGTATGACTGGATGGTTACCTAACCGTTGACGTTTTCAAAAAAAAAAAAAAACCTGATTAAAATGCATTTCTCTCCATTACCTACCTTTTCATTTAATTTTACATGATCAGATTCTTTACTCCAGTAGTTCTCCTGTGACCGTGACAACCCCCAACAACATGAAAAGATACTGATAGTGTAAGAGATTTTACAAGAATGGTTAGACGATTTGAGCTTTTTATTTCCTTATATACAAACAAACATACATACAGAAGGATGTGCAAAGAGACTTTTGTACAAAGATGTCATAAGAAGCTCTTCCTTTAATTTCCACCACAGTTGATTAATACCATGCCATGAACATCTCAAACCATAACATCCCTACTTAATACTTAAAACTGGAATATTCCGCCTCTTTTAGTTTTTCAAACACTGTATTAAAATAAAAAGGCACTTTTTTTGTTGTTGTTGCGAGGACCCTCACATAATTCCTATTACTGTGGACATGCTTGGTCCTTACGAAAGGCTAAAAAGTCTACACACAGACACACACACACACACACACACACCAGTAGAAACAGGAAATTACAACATTATGAGAAACCATGTGAAATCAGTGTGACTTAAGTATAAATCAGAGACATAATGGTAAGAGTTATAAAACACTATTTATAAATGAGCTTTTAAAAGGACATTATCTAGCTATAAACGTCTGTTTATGTTGTTGTTGCTGCTGCTGCTATTATTATTATTATTATTATTATTATTATTAACAATATCGTCAATTTGACTAATATCCTAATTTCTAGGAAAAGTTCGAGATGGAAAAAGGCTCAGAGATACACTAACAGCCCCAGAAATAGCATAAACTACATTTAGTAGACATTTTAGCAGGTCTAAATAGGGTCACATCACCATGGCAACTCAGTTCACAAGTTCATCCACAGAGCTAGCTAGCCTCGAAACTAGCATAAGATTTGTGACTAAACTTCAATTTGAACGGTTTTATTATACTTCAGTCTGCTTCTGCGAGCATTATCTTATGTATAGATAAACATTTTAGCTAAGTTTTAACCTCAGCTACTCTGTATGTAATTCTTTTTTTTTCTTTTCTTTTTACCTCAGTCGCTAGCTAACCGGCTAGCGACGTGGCACGGACAGTGATGAGGCAAGTGAAAGCTTTATCTTCAGCAGGTTTGGCGGAAACGGACATAAACCGACATCAGATATTATAAGAGCTCGTAAACACTAACAAAAAAAATAATCAGATTAACCCAAGAACCAGCACAGCTAGCGATATTAATCATTTAATTAAACACAGTATCTAGTAACTTTTCTTTCTTCACACACCTGCTACACAACAGCAGCACCTCATCAGTGAGATATCCACTGTGACACAGTGTCTACGGGGATTTAAAGTAATTTTACTTATTATACAAATAAATCATAGTATTAAATTTCCTTTATTTTGTTAGACGAGTCAAATTAACGCACGGATAAGGGGAATTGTGTTTGTACAGGTGGCAACTTATGTAACGTCACTTGTTTTGTCTTACTTCATTTTTATAATGGTGATTATATGGTCTCCTGCTCCAACATTCTTGATACACGTCAGTTAATCATTTAACCTCTTTCCCTCACTCACTTACTCACTCTCTCTCTCTCTCTCTCTCTCACACACTCACACACACACACGAGGTTCAGGTGGACTTGTAAACTAATGATAACTTATGATACTTTTTCAATATATCATTCAGAAAAGTATAGAAACCAATATAAATATAAAACCACTGTGGACCAGATGATAAAGCTAATTAACTGCATGAACAATACTTTTGGATCTAAACACTATGAGGTTTATGGGTGTTAATCTGACATTACTGCGAGCCTAAATGGAATACAGTCTGAAATAAAGCTACTGATTAAAGACATAAACGACATGAAGTTAACCAACTACTTACTATTCAGGGTTCATGGTTGACACCTGGCCCAGAGAATCTCCTTATAATCAAGCTTAGTTTGTGTCTTCTTTCTTCTCTTTTGTGATTTTAATGTATTTGAAGGTTTCTGGTCAATTCCTGCCCGAGTTTGGAGATGAAATGCTGAAGGCTGAAGATCCGGGTGGATTGAGTCAGTTGGCTAACAAAAATGGCAACCAGGTTGTGAAACCTCAACAAAACGCCATCATGAGTCGTTATTTTAAACAGGCATGTCAAAATAAGAGTTTCCCCAAACGAAATGTTTGTCTTTGAGCTTTTCATCCAACAGCAAATTGCTTTCCTTGATGCGCGCGCGCGCGTGTGTGTGTGTGTGTGTTTTTTTTAAAACAGCAGATTGAATCCTAACACTGAGATTAATTCCACACACCTCCTCAGTACAGATTTACTTCATGAACATATCCAACTATTCAAACATTATGCTTTTGTTTCAATGCATGCAAAATATTTGGACTATTTATTGGAATCAGTGAGTTTTTTTTTTTTTTATTGCTGAAACTTCCACAATCAGAACACGTCAGGGTTCAAGTAGGCCGTCTTGTTTTGGGGTTATTGAGGTTTGGATTAAACAATCCAATTCAAGTGACCGGTAGAATATACCCAGTATTATACTAAGTATACGAATTAAATAATAATTATGATAACTTTGATAACAGTGAGTTGTAATGCCCACCATGATAACAAAAAGAAAGAAACGAGACCCTACTAGGAGGACTACTGGTCTATAGAAATTGGAGTCCTTCTGGTCTGTTCCTAATGACTCGGGTTTTTTTCTCTCTAGGTATAACTATTGGCAAAAAGTTTAATTGATGTTTATTATTTCTATCAGGTATATAGGAATGGAAAGATGTATGAAATGCATTTTTAATACCTACAGCTCTTGTTTACAGATTTGCTCAACACACAAATCGTTTCTACCACTGTGGCTTCTGGTATTTAGCCAATGCTCAAAACCAATGCCAATCATGGACTGCTCCGTACTGGACAGTAGTTCCCCTCAGTGGGAAACCAGGCAAGAAATGCAAGGTGATATGGCTCTGGATTGAGGTTCATTCCACCACTGAGGAACAATCAGTTTGAAGGTTCTGTAAAGGAACTTCATGCCTCGCTGAGTAGGCACTACCAGATGTTGGTCCTTACCTGATCGCAGGTTGTGTGAGAGAACATAAACCTCAAGGAGAGTGTTGAGGTAGGGCGGTGCTGTTTCAGACAAGGTCTTGTATGTGAGCATTAAGGTCTTGATACGGACGGCTACAGAAAACCAGTGGAGGGAGATGAAGAGGGGTGTGATATGGGTTATTTTGGGCTGGTTGAAAACAAGGCATGCTGCTGCATTCTGAATCATCTGAAGGGGTTTGATGGAGCTGGCTGGGATGCCTGGGAGTAGTGTGCTGCAGTAGTCCAGTTTTGAGATAACAAGAGCCTGGACTAGTATATGTGTAGCCTGATCAGTGAAATAGGGTCTGATTTTCTTGATGTTTTACAGAACGAACCTACAGGATCATGCAGTTGTTGAGATGTGGTCTGTAAAGGTCAAGTGGTCATCGAAAGTCACCCCAAAGGTTCTGGTTGTCCTGGCTGGGTTGAGTGTAGTTAGGCCGAGCTGTACAGTGAGGTTGTGGTTGATTGAAGGGAAAGGAAGGGATGACGAGAAGCTCAGTTGTTGCGAAGTTGAGCTTAAGGTGGTGTTCCCTCATCCAGTTTGAGGTGTCAGACAGGCATATTGTTATATTATAATCTACAGGGTTAGTTATAAAACTGTCTGGTTTTAAATTAATAGTCAGATTTTTTTTTGCTTGAGATTTTCCTATTTTGCTATTGAGAAATTTCATGAAGTGAATTTTACAGAAGTTCCCTGTCACCGGTTCACCGGTTGTCCTTCCTTGGACCACTTTTGGTAGGTACTAACCACTGCATACCAGGAACGCCCCAAAAGACCTGCCATTTTGGAGATGCTCTGACCCAGTCGTCTAGCCATCACAATTTGGCCCTTGTCAAAGCCACTCAGATGCTTACGCTTGCCCATTTTCCTGCTTCCAACACGTCAATTTAAGAACTGATTGTTCACTTGCTGCCTGATATACCCCACCCCTCGACAGGTGCCACTGTAACGAGATAATCAATGTTATTCCACCTATTAGTGGTTTTAATGTTGTGGATGATATGTCTGCCTGTATAGGGTGCAGGGAAATGGAAATGTCTTAATGAATGTACAATTTAAAATCAGATCATCAGTTATATTATGATTGAATCACGATATGTTTTACAACAGATTACTGGGGAAACAAATGGAATCATGGAGTCATACCATGTGCACCTTCATGCTATTTCCACTAGAGGACGCCAGCAGAGCATTTAGTGTGGGTGTGTGTGTTTGAGAGAGCGAGAGAGAGAGAGGGAGAGAGAGAGAGGGAGAGAGAGCGCGCTATTTTGTAGTAGTAAGGATCAAATATAAATACATGGCAATTTTTTACCTTTGAGAACCATTCATTCATTCATTCATTTTACTTTGTTGTTTTATCATCCATTTCAACAATGAAAAAAAAAAAGAAAAGAAAAAGATTTTGACTGGAAAATGAAAAAGGGATGTATTTTTGAGACCACAGGTTAAGGTTAGCGGTATGTTGCACTTTCAAACCGCATAATTTGTGCCATCAGCTGACCTCAGTTAATGTGTATGTAAGTTGTGAATCCAAAGAGAATATTACTATATCCATCCATCCATCCATCTTCAACCGCTTACTCCTTTTCAGGGTCGCGGGGAAACCTGGAACCTATCCCAGGGAGCATCAGGCACAAGGCGGGGTACACCCTGGACAGGGTGCCAGTCCATCGCAGGGCACGATCACATACACACTCACACACCCATTCATACACTATGGACACTTTGGACACGCCAATCAGCCTACCATGCATGTCTTTGGACTGGGGGAGGAAACCGGAGTACCCGGAGGAAACCCCCGCAGCACGGGGAGAACATGCAAACTCCATACACACAAGCCACGGGAATCGAACCCCGACCCTGGTGGTGTGAGGTGAACGTGCTAACCACCCATGCTGACCCCTGTCCACCACCTACAACGGGCATGTGGATGTGGATGGCCGGGTGCATGTGTGTCACTTACCTGGGGAAGAGATGGCACCAGGATGCACTATGGGAACAATGTGAGCCAGCAGAGGCAGTGTTGTGGATGTTACTTTGACACATACCACCTACCTAAACATTGCTGCAGACCAAGTACACCCCTTCATAGCAACGGTATTCTCTAATGGCAGTGTCCTCTTTCAGCAGGATAACGCACCCTGCCACACTACAAAAACTGGAACGGTTTGAGGACCATGACAAAAAGTTCATGCCAAAATATGTTGGCTCGGCCTCCAAATTCCCCAAATCTCAATCCGATCGGGCTTCTGCTGGACGTTCTGGACAAACAAGTCTGATCCATGGAGGCCCCACCTCCCAACTTACAGGACTTAAAGGATATGTTGCTAACGTTTTGCTGCCAGATACTACAGCACACCTTCAGAGGTGTTTTTCCCATACTTGAATTCAAAAAGTGGAACTTTCATATATTCTAGCTTCTTTACACATAAAGTGAAATATTTCAAGTCTTCGTTTTGTTTTAATCTCGATGATTATGGTTTACAGCTCACAACATCAAACATCCAGTATCTCAAAATATTAGAATAAATAATTTATAATACAGAAATGAACTTTTCCACGATTCTCAAAAATTTTTTACATAATTTTTTATATCAAAATAAGAAACCCACACTGCATGAATGAATGAATGACTTAATGAAAGTGCACTTAACAGAGAACTGTGACCATAAAAAATCACTGAAGTTAAATACACAATAAAGAAACATAATAAGACATGACAATATACTGTGTGTATATATATATATATATATATATATATATATATATATATATATATATATATATACAGTATCTCACAAAAGTGAGTACACCCCTCACATTTTTGTAAATATTTGATTATATCTTTTCATGTGACAACACTGAAGAAGTGACACTTTGCTACAATGTAAAGTAGTGAGTGTACAGCTTGTGTAACAGTGTAAATTTGCTGTCCCCTCAAAATAACTCAACACACAGACATTAATGTCTAAACCGCTGGCAACAAAAGTGAGTACACCCCTAAGTGAAAATGTCCAAATTGGGCCCAGTTAGCCATTTTCCCTCCCCGGTGTCATGTGACTTGTTAGTGTTACAAGGTCTCAGGTGTGAATGGGGAGCAGGTGTGTTAAATTTGGTGTCATCGCTCTCACACTCCCTCATACTGGTCACTGGAAGTTCAACATGGCACCTCATGGTAAAGAACTCTCTGAGGATCTGAAAAAAAGAATTGTTGCTCTACATAAAGATGGCCTAGGCTATAAGAAGATTGCCAAGACCCTGACACTGAGCTGCAGCACGGTGGCCAAGATCATACAGTAGTTTAACAGGACAGGTTCCACTCAGAACAGGCCTTGCCATGGTCCACCAAAGAAGTTGAGTGCACGTGCTCAGCGTCATATCCAGAGGTTGTCTTTTGGAAATAGACGTATGAGTGCTGCCAGCATTGCTGTAGAGGTTGAAGGGGTGTACTCACTTTTGTGAGATACTGTATATAGACAACAGTAAAACACCACCACATGTTCTAATAATTGTCCTCTTTTACTTTTGTTTTTTTTTAAACCCCAGATTTTACCATCATTTTATTTTAGTTTTTAGTGTTTCGCGCTACCACAATTGTTTGAAGCATTACCGAAGCTTTAGGATATTAGTTATTTACTGTATTGTGATAGTATTTCACATAAATCACCTTCACTGACCACTTTTCCAGGTTACAGTGGTGGTGGAGCATATAAACACACTCTAGTCCATCCAGGCATCACACATACACGTTTGCAAATGGGCGATTGACCAAAAAACGCAGTGGAAACTAAAATGGGCAAAGGGAGAACACACAAAACTATGCACAGACTGTAACCTGAGCTCAGGATTGAACCTTGAACGCTGGAGCTGTGCCATCTATGGAAAAATCTTTCTTAATCACCGTTCGTTTTGTCTAATTTCTTATATGCATGAATGGGTTGATTTTATTACTGCTTATTTTCTGATAATGGATTTAAGCAGTCCTTTAACCATTAATCTAAAGTCAACACATTACTAGTGGTCAAGTGATCTATTACCAAATTGTTTTGTCTACTATTATGGTTGGGATAGGTCTAGGGTTAGGATTCATGTTGGGTTAGGGTTAAGGTCGGCCTATAGATAGGCTGGGGTCAGGCTAAAGTCGGCCTAGGGTTAAGGTCGTGTGAAGTAACAAGGTTTGTTGGAATGGAGACTCATTTTGAAGGACATGGCCCACAATTCATTCTGAGGTCGTGTGAGGGGATAATTATGTGTATTAAGTCTTCTTCACTCCAAGAATAGTCATTCTATCACCACTAACCTATCATTCTGGAGCTCATATTTCTTTCTCTCTCTCTAGCTCTCTGTCCATATATTTCTTCTTTATTTGTTTCTATCTCTCTGTTTCACAAAGGGGCTGAAAACTTGCATTAACTCTTAATGGAAGTATTAATAAATCTGACCAGTTCACCAGCATAGCATGCATAAGTCCCATGACTGCTAATAAGGGCTGTGTCACATGCAGTGGCTGAGCCGGGTCACTGTTAAACTCTGCTACGTGATGGCCGTGCATCAACATGCATGGGGGGGTGGGGGGGGGGTTGATTGAGAGATTGAGAGGGAATAGGGGAGAATGTAAGAAAATTATCATGCAAGTAGCAATGCTGGGAACCGCTGGGGCAGATACAAAATCATCAGGTGGGTGGAGCATGAAAAGGGGCGGGGTTAACATTTCAAGACAAGGAGTGAACATGTGATTTGATTGACAGGTGGAGGGACAAACTTTTGTAGGGCCTCTATAAAAGTCAAGTCAGGGCTCAGCAGCAATACGTAAAAATTTGAAGAAAGCTTTATCCTCTCATCTGATCACAACACTGTCCTGGTAAGTTTTGTGTGCATGTGTGTGTGTGTGTGTGTGTGTGTGTGTGTGTGAGAGAGAGAGAGAGAGAGAGATTATCTCTCTTCAGGTGGCTCAGGTTCTTCTCAGATGGGACTGTGATGGGTTTTTACAGAATAACTTGCAAAACCACATTTGCAGTTTCACTTTAATTTAACCAATAATTCATTCGAGAAAATGATTCAACCTTTGTGTTATGATTCTGAGAGATGTGCATTTGTGTGTGTGTGTGTGTGTGTGTGTGTGTGTGTGTGTGTGTGAGAGAGAGAGTGATATTCCACTCTGTATCCTCACAGTTATTTCCTCAAGGTCATAAAAATGTATTTAAAATGTTGCTTATTATGTTTCATATTAAACAAAGGGCTTTATACATTAAATATACTGACTTTTAATGATGCTTTTGAAATGACACAAAACAAAACAGATAAATAAAAGTAACTGTGGGATATATATATATATATATATATATATATATATATATATATATATATATATATATATATATATATATATATATATATATATATAATATTTTTTTATTCAAAAAAACGAAACAAAAAAAGTCCAGCTTGTTTAGTAGTAGATGTGTATACAGGTAGTTTGTCCTTACATGACCTCCAGCTTCTGACTATGTTGTGTTTTTTTTTTTTTTTGTGTGTGTGTGTGTGTGTGTGTGTGTGTGTGTGTGTGTGTGTGTAGAAAATGTCTGACTTTGACACCATTCTGACGAGCTGGGGCAGCGTGGAAGCCAACTATGCTGCCATTGGAGGAGAAGTTCTGGGCCGGTCAGTACCGAACCACTTTTCCAAAAACCTCTTTTGGGACGTCTTTCCGAAAAGCACTATAGCACAAAAGATCAATTAATAATGACAGGTTATACTCAATTGAAGTCATTACTAAAGATAGAACTATGCTGTGCTTTTATCAGTGGAAACTTTGTGAGATGTAAGAGGGGGTGGGTTGGTCACAATTAAGCTCTCAGCAGTAAAGAAAGCAAGAAAGAAAGAAAGAAAGAAAGAAAACTACAACAGGAACTTGCACACGTCAGGATGGGGGCAGAAGATGATCATGAGAGCGAGAATACGTAGTTCTCAGGAAACGTCAGGAAAACAGGATCCAGTTGGTAGCATGATAGGTAAAAGTAGGTTTTAGTGTTATAAAGAATCACTTGATCAGTGACGAAAGGAGTTTAGTGATCAATAAATGAATCTCCAACACAACAAACTTCTAAGCAAGCAATAACTTTTCCGACAGGGGCTGTAGTTCGGCAGATCGTTGGGCTTTAGTTTGTCATACTGAGTGTAATTCATCGATCAAACAAGCTTAAGAGACTGATCAACCTTCTTAACTGGCCTTTTAATATAATCCTCTGTTATGATGCAGCACGAATGGCAAATATAAACAATAAACTTACAAAAATTACAAAAAATGAAAGAACATCCTTTTGTGTTCTGTTCTGAAGCAGCAGAACTGTCATGCACTTGCAAGTTATAGTGACTAAGTTCCTGAACATTTAAAGTGAGTTCTCAAACCCTTTAGTTCTTTAAAAGGTTCCAGAACATTGGTCCGGCTTGCACGTTGCGGTGCTTTTGAGAATGAGGGTCTGAAACCTACCCCCGGATTAGACTGGATTTGACTATTCTGAGAAAGGATGGATGTAGCCAGGGCTTTGCCGACCTGCTTTCTCCCCTGTGGAGTTTCCCCGTCTCTGAGTACACAGAGGTAACAGGATGCTGATGTAGGCCGAGCTCACAGCATGGACAATAGTCTCTTTCATTTCATCTCTCCATCTCTCGCTGGTCTCAAAAGGAAACCAGGACTTTCAGCAGGCTTAGATTGCCGTCTTGATAGCTTTTACCTTTGTTTTCTAATGGTTCTCGCTCACTCCATCTTGCTCCACCTTTCTCGGTGATCGAGTATGCACAGTCGATTCACAGTCTCTTACTCGGTTATTGAATAACTGCTCCCTTTTTGCAGTCTGTTCGTGGAGCACCCTGAAACCCAGAAACACTTCCCTAAGTTTGATGGGATCTCCGCTGCTGATGCGGCTGGAAATCCGGCGGTCAAGGCACATGGAGAAACCGTCCTGAAAAAACTGGGCGACCTCATCAAGGCAAAAGGAAACCATGCCGACATCCTCAAACCACTGGCTACATCCCATGCCACCATACACAAGATCACCATTACCAACTTCAAGGTACATTTACGACATTTGGCAGACACCCTTATCCAGAGCGACTTGCATTTATCTCATTTATACCTCTGAGCAGTTAAGGGCCTTGCTCAAGGGCAGAACAGTGATAGCTTGGTGGTGCTGGGGTTAGAACTCATGACCTTCTGGTCAGAAGTCCAATGGTGATGGACCACCGCCACATTGTTGCACTCATCTCCCACGCACACGTGCACACGTGCACACACACCCAGTTAGCTAGCCAACTTTCTAAGCCAGACTGAACAGTATTTTTCCAACCAAGCATTATTAAGGAAACATCCAGTCATTCACATGGCACCAAGAACACACACATTCAGAGACATTTTAGAGTACCCAATCCATCAATGTTTTTGGGAGGTGGGAGGAAACCAGAGAACAAGCCAACATGGACACTCAGACGACATGTGAAACACTGAAAATATGTCGAATTTTCATTCGGTTTTTACGCAAAAGCCGTAATTAAGCAGAAGGATGTTAGGGGTCTTGCTCATGCTGACCTTCTGTACAGTAGCCCAGAGCTGTAATCACTATTAGAGTCACTACTCAAACACATTACTGATCATCAATCCCTCTTTCCCGCTCTCTCTTCCTTTATATCAGCTGATCAGCGAAATCATCGTTAAGGTGATGGCGGAGAAGGGCCTGCTGAACAGCGGCGGGCAGGACGCCATGAGAAGGGTGTTGGCTGCCGTCGTCAACGACATAGACGTCTACTACAAGGAGTTCGGCTTCGCCGGCTAGATGAACTTCGAACCCTTGAGTCCCTAACGTCGCTGGGGCCAAGTAAATGGGTGTTTATTTAGCCCGTGGGAGTAGAGTGTAATCAAGTCACTTCTAATAATTACTTTTTCTGTAAGCATTGTTGTAAACTGCATAGTAGCGAGCAGCAGCTGTGGAGCGCAGGGCGAAATCAACACCCCACCTCGAAAAAGAGCCTGACAAAAGAGAGGACGCTGAAACGGGCAGAAATGAAAAAACAAGGTGAAAGAAATTACTGAATTAATTACTGAGTCCAGAAGTCTGAGCCTCTGATTTGATCACTAATGGAAAAGTAATCGTGTTTTTCATTTTTATTTTACAATTAATAAACAAATTAATAATAACAATAAACACAACGTTCATTACTAACAGAAGTCCAGAAGGGTTTTCTTATTGACCGAGTCATTCGGCATGTACGTGCGCCATCAGTTGTGTGATTTTTACAGTCCCCTTATATACGGAAAGGTGTGTAAATAAGACACCCGGGAAGATTTTTGGAAATGGACCGGGTGTCCGTTTTACAACACTGGGGTTTGCTTATTAATAAGGATTAACAGTGAATGAGATTTATTAAAGCAGTTGTCTGTAACGCACTTGTACTCGTGCACCCGAATGCATTTCACAGCTTTATAAGAACAGCACAACTGCCAAGTGTTGTTGTGTTCATGTCTGGTTAGGGTCTCGGCCCAGGCCTACCGAAACGTAAAAACAAACCTGAGAAATTGGTACTGAAATAGAAAAGAAACGCTGTTGGAAAGATGAGCGACACTCTAAACAGCTCAAATATACAGAGAAATGGTTTTGAATGACCACATCCGACAGATATCACTTCATTAATGTGAATTAACGTTAATGATACACCTCAACTGAGGTACTGAGTTCGTGTGGTTCAATTTTATCTCGACTCCTCAGATTATTTAGCAATAATGAACAGTAAAGTCTCTTCACTTAAATGTAATGAAAAAGAACTGGACAAGAAGTAATCAGACGTGTGTGTGTGTGTGTGTGTGTGTGTGTGTGTGAGTGTGAGACATGCTTATGAATGTGCAGTCCTGCTGGTCTACATCTATCTCTCTTCAGTATCATTAACATACTTTAATGTGTGATTAAGCAATGATCATTAATAAAAATCTCTCGCTCACAAAGTCCACGCTGCCTTGTGTCCTTCCTGTCTCGGTCACGTGCGAGGTGTAAAAAGCGACACCTTCACGTGACGGTACCTAGTCTGAGTAAACCAACACAAACGAACTGGAACAAACGTGAAGTGAATTTGTTCAACAGTTCAATAATTACACATGACATGTGAAGGAGTGAACCCACTGTTGGGTCTAGATTGCTTTGCGCTTGCTGTAAAAGTCAGCGGTGAACGAGCTGTTGCTATAGAAACGATAACGTATTAGAACCAGCGCGTTAATATAAAGCTGTGATTTGCAGCTGCGCTACTGACAGAGCCGCTGTTGTTGAAAATTAAACCAACACCTTCTCACCAATTAGCACAGTGGTATAAAGAACATCATGTCCTGGTGTTTATTATTATTATTATTATTATTATTATAAGTATTATATATATATATATATATATATATATATATATATATATATATATATATATATATATATATATATATATATATATATATATATATACATAGACCTTCTCTCCCAGTACTTTACTACCACGACCATAACAGTGCTTAACCAATAAGAACAAAGGATGTAGGAAGAGGAACTGAAACAGCAGTCTCCACAAAATGGCTGCTCAGGGAAATGGTTTGGAATTTTACCTCTTGGATCTGATAGATTAGATTAGATTAGATATAGTAATTTGCACCCACTACTGCTTTAGTGTGATTCAAAATCCAAACCACAAAAAAAATCCAAACCACAGTTTACACGGTGTGTGTTACTTTAAACTAACACACACACACACACACACACACACAGACAAACACAGAGACACACTCAAGCATTTCCTTTGCGTCAGACATCTTCACACTGCTTATCACGGTTGTGGACGTGACTGAGGCCATGAAGCCCTCACTGATTTCTTGGCACCGAAAGAGAAAAAGAGAGAGAGACCAAAAGAGAGATATAGATATATGGTGGTATGTGTATAAAAACTATATGAGTTAAGTCACGTCTGTAATGGCTGAAACGGTCTAGTGTTACACTTAAGTGCGTGTGTGCTGCACGTGCCGTTGTCTTTCCTTTCCGCCATTCCAACACACTACTGATCTGTGACGATCGTTGGCGCTTGAGCTAGTGACCTTAACGGTTCAAATACTTATCGAGTGTTGTTTATAACGGACATTATTTTGATTCTGAATGGGATTTCGTATTATCTTGTTATGTCCGTTTGGTTTTTTTTCCACGTTCAGGAAAGTACTGTACAAGTACATCTGTCGTTCTGGAGCCGGCTTTCTCGGGCGCGAGCAGCGTGTTAACATCGTTCCTTTACCTGGGAATGTGTCGACCGAGTGAACAGTTCATTTGAGTGCAGGTTCAGTTAATGGTTGGTATTAGGGACGTCATACGTTTCTGATCCCTGTGAACCGCCACATGAGTTTGGATTGGACGTGCGTTCTGATCTGGCTCGTTCATCATTTCTTACACACGCCATGAACGTGTGTTTGATGTTGGCCGACCTGACATGGAGATTGCAAACATACTCATAAACATCAATATCGTATCAGAATTACGGAGCCCGTCAACGTTAATGAGAATGCGCTTATTGTGAAGACGTGTCACGAGACAGAAAGCAAAAGAGCACCATCCATCCATCTTCTATACCACTTTATGCAGTTCAGGGTCACAGGGAACCTGGAGTCTATCCCAGGGAGCATCAGGCACAAGGCAGGGTACACCCTGGTGCCAATCCATCGCAGGACACAATCACACACATTCACACACTACGGACATGCCAATCAGCCTACCATGCATGTCTTTGGACTGGGGGAGGAAACCGGAGTACCCGGAGGAAACCCCCGCAGCACGGGGAGAACATGCAAACTCTGCACAGACAGCCACGGTGGGAATTGAACCCCCAACCCTGGAGGTGTGAGGCACACGTGCTAACCACTAAGCCATCGGTTCATACAAGTGCATACGAGCACGTACGCTCTATTTTGTAAAACTTGCTGGAACCTGCAGGCATGGTGTGCAGGATGTGTTTAAGAACACAATTAACCCATTTAATCATTAGTACACCAGGATCAAAATACAGATCATAGAGGATTATCTATAGTCCCAGCAAGTCCAGACAAAGAGTGGAAAATAAAACCATGGGGAAAACACAAAAAAAAAGCATAAGAGACGAGGCTGTTCAAACGGCACGTACAGCGGTGCTTTACACTTTGTGAACTAAATTTCCTGCATGAATATTACCGGAAACATCTTCCCATGTTCACACAAGTCCTAAAAGGAGATAAAGAGAACCCAGTTAAACAAACGAGACAAAGATATCACACTTTATCATTTATTTATTGAGGAAAATGGTCCAATATGACATATCTGTGAGGGGTAAAGTATGTGAAGCTGTGTTTTCAGTATGTGCTGTGACCCCCTTGTGCAGTAATAACTGCAGATAAACGTTTGGGGTGAGTGTTGATCAGTCCTGCACATCGGCTCGGAGGAGTTTTATCCCGTTCCTCAGTACAGAACAGCTTCGACTCTGGGATGTTGGTGGGTTTCCTCACATGAACTGCTTGCTTCAGGTTCTTCCACAACATTTCTACTGGATTAAGGTCAGGACTTTGACTCGGCCGTTCCAAAACATTCACTTTATTCTCCTTTAACCGTTCTTTAGTAGAACGACTCATGTGTTTAGGATCGTTGTCTTGCTGCATGACCCACTTTCTCTTCAGATTCAGTTCACGAACAGATGTCCTGACATTTTCCTTCAGTATTCGCTGGTATAATTCACAATTCATTGTTCCATCAATGATGGCAATGCAGTGTTTTCCTTTCTCCAAACATAACGCGTCTCATTCAAACCAAAAATCCTATTTTGGTCTCCTCCATCCAGAAAACTTTTTTCCAATAGCCTTCTGGTCCACGTGATGTTTAGTTCTTTTTGGAGAGCCGTGTCTTTCTCCTTGCATCCCTGCCATGCACACTACTGATGTTCAGTGTTCTCCTGACGGTGGACTCATGAACATTAACCAATGTGAGAGAGGCCTTCAGTTGATTAGAAGTTACCCTGGGTTCCTCGGGGATTATTACACGTCTTACTCTTGGAGTGATCTTTGTTAGTCGAAGACTCCTGCGGAGGGTAACAATGGTCTTCAACTTCCTCCATTTGTACACAATCTCTCTGTCTGTGGATTGGTGGAGTCCAAACTCTTTAAAGATGGTTTTGTAACCTTTTCATCAACAACTCTTTTTTTTTTTCTTTTCTTTTTTTTGAGATCCTCAGAAATCTCCTTTGTTCGTGCATTGAGACACTTCCACAAACGTGTTGTGAAGATCAGACTTGGCTAGCATCCTGTTCTTTAAATAAAACAGAGCGCTCACTCACCTGCTTCTCGTCCCATTGATCGAAAACACCTGACTCTAATTTCCCTTTCAAATTAAACTGCTAATCCTAAAGCTTAATATGCTTTTACCTCTCACAGATATGTAACACTGGATCTTTTTCCTCAAGAAATAAATGACCAAGTACAATATTTTTCTCGTTTGTTTAACTGGGTTATCGTTATCTACTTTTAGGACTTGTGTGAAAGTCTGATGTTGTTTTCAGTCACACTTATGCAGAAATATAGAAAAAAACATGTAGACTAAACGTGCATAAACACACATACAGTATGTCAACAACTCGTGGTTAACCTGTGACACACTACAAGTTTTATATGATGTTGAACATGAGATGCAGATATCAAGGCAGATTTGAGAAGTTCTCCATCAACTAAAAGAGGTGTTAGATTTTGGTTGGAGATGAAACCTGTAGGAGGGTAGATCTCCAGGAAGAGGGTTGGTGATCGCTGGTGTACAGGGTATGGTAGGTCAATGGGGACAGAATCAATACAAATGTGCCACTTCCTCAACATGGAACTGAAGAACAAAGAGGTGCAGGCCCAGACCATGGGATGCTATTTATAGAGGAGCACCACTGTTCAAGGTGAAGCTAAAGGCAGTGTCCAGAAGGGGTCTAGACCAGAGATAGTGGTGGTGTATTTGGTCAGAGCCTGAGGTGATGTTACTATTTTTGCAACATGAAAAGTGGCATTGGTACGGCTGTTAATTATGGAATTGCATTAGTGGGGGGTTACAAGGTCGACATAATACCATGTCATTGACCAAACAACCAAATAGTAAGCCAAGTGGCAGTCCTTTTCCTAAATTAGACTTGAGCCAATACACTGTGCAGACCAACTGTCAGTAATTCTGCACCCCGTGGCGTACACCAGTGCTGCACCTAGACATGTTCTCAGTGCAGAATCTTCACTATCACACAGTTGTTTTAGGCCCCTATCACACGGCCGAGTACCCACTTAATGTGAGTCTGACTGGCTCCAGTGCCTCTCTGGGAGGTCATTGTCCTCAGTGAAAAGGAGCATCTGGTTTCTGAGAATCCCAGCCCATCTACAGTGTCCTGTGTGTGTGTGTGTCTTTCTTTAGGGAAACTGTCTGATTGTGCAAAGGAGAAAATGAGATAGTGTCTTCTGAATGTTTCCTTTGGGGCTTAGATGTGTGTGAGGAAGAGTCCGGGCAGGAAAGTGGAGATGACAATACAAGCACACACACACACGGATTTCCCTAGAGTCACTACGAATCGTGCACTCACTCACACAGTAGGAAAACCTCAGCTGTTTATAAAATGACTGTGTATCATTTGCGACCAAAAGCATTGTAGCGTTAACCCGCAGAATCTGATATAATTTCATTCAGAATTCTGTCCGTGACATAAATAAAGAGCAGCGCAGCTCCTTCTCTTGTTCCTTTAAAACCATTAGAGCATGATCAAGCCCTTAGACGGTTCCCATTAGGAAAATGAATCACCAGGTTACACAGTAACTCTAGTTTAGCGTTTGTTCCATGAAGGCTTCTACATTGAACTGTTTTTGCATTGAGATACCAAAAAAAAAAAAAGGGGGGGGGGGGGGGGTGTTTATGTGCGGCTTTTGGGTGTAACGCCTTATTGTGATTAGATTTCATTTCCCTGTGAAAAGTAATGTACGAGATTTCGTTTGCGTTTTTCAGTACTTTAATTTCAGTTACTTTCTTAAATAAAACTCAATACTTTCAAGTTACATGTACAATTTCAGTAAGGAATTCAAACACCAGCGATTATGCTCCCTTTAAACGTGATGACGAATCCCAGCGCCTGCTGCGCCCTTGTAAAAGGATGGCAGGAGCAACGATGGGCTGTTTTCAGCCAAGTCGAAATATTGCCATCACCCCTACCTTATGACACGTTCAGACAAGAACATCACTAAAATACAATTTGCCTCCTTGGGGAAATAATTATCACCCTTTCAGCGGTAAATTATTAAAGCTCTCGTCACAGCAACATTCCCACGTTAGACTTCAGGTGAATTCACCAAGTTGCTGCTGCTGCTGTTGTCTGATCTTACACAATTTATTTGAAATAACTTATTTCTATGGCAATTTAACGTATCAAGTAATTAACAAGTAATTCGTTAATGATGAGGTTTTTTTTTTTTGAGTGATTGCCAAAGTAATCTGGGTGCAGTTTTAAAAAGTAACTAGTTAAGATAGGTGGAGTTCGTCTCGACAAACTTGGACGGTGGCTTGAGAAAGCAAGACATCAGCTAAACAGCGTCCCAATACTTCCGGAGCTAGACGGCGTTCCAATACTTAAAGACTTCGGGCCATGTGCACTCAGCTGTGTGAGAGTTCTGACAGTTGGAGCCAGGCTCTGAACATTCCCTCAATGTAAGGGAACGGGAATTTTTAGGAATTTTCCATCGTCTGCAATGGGAATACCGGGAATTCCGATCAGTTTGGAAAAATAGAGCCTGACCAGTGTGACCGGCCAGAAGGACTGTTTCCCGGAAGTAGCTTGAAAGCTCAAGGAGTTAGAACAGCCAGAAATTTTCAATGCAAGTCAGTGGGAATTTTGGCCACTTTGAGCTTCTGTACCGGGAATTCCGATCAATTAGAAAAGTCATAGCACTCCTCTCCTCGATAAACCGATCGATTCGACATCTCATTCATGGAACTATGACAAATAAAATAATAAGTATGCAAGAGAACAATAGTGATGCTTTGCAAGCACCATTAATAATAATAATAATAATAAGCTTATAAAGCAGAACAGTACCTTGGCTTTCTCAAGTCAATATAATTAACAATTTCTTGGAGTAACTGGTTATGAGTAAGCAGAGCATGCAGAGGTGCTTTGACTGGCTTACGTGCACATGTTCAAACATCTGAGTGTTGTGTGCATCTACAGTGCTGCGAGTCAGCCAGGTTATGTCATTCATTATTCGGACTCCCAACATGCCTGTGATGCCCATGAACGGTCTCAGGAAGCTATAATGACCTGAAGAGGGTCAGCCCCTTGTCCATGTGGTACTTTGTTTTTCTGTTTTAAAAGATGCAAGTTCAGGCTATATTCAAATAACCGTTAAAAAAAAAAAACCCGCAGGCAAACACACACCGCCCATTGTGAGGAGTCCTGCACGAATAGGAAGCGGAGGGAGAAAGCAGTACGTGCATACAGAAACGTAGCTACTGCTAGTCTTGCTCCACCAATCTCTCAGCACCTGGTGTCACACACACACACACACAGTTCAGTAACTGAAGGTGCCCCTGTTTGGTGGCACAGGACAAAAGGCTGGCCTACAGGGAGAGCGAGCAATTGCGGGGTTAGAAGTGAGGCAGATTACAGCTACTTATTTCAATACCGCCAGAACCCACGAGATTATTATGGTAAATAAGGTGAGAAATGTGAATTAGTGCAGCTGAAACAGTTTTTTTTCTTACTGTCACTGGATCAGCTTTGTTTGCGTGTATATTTATGCAAGGCAGGATATCTGGACATGTGCTTGTTCCAGCACACATGGCCAGAGATAAGGAGGTCACCATAGGGGTCAGACCTTGTCACGAGAGAGAGAGGGGGGGAGAGAGAGAGAAGAATACAGGCGATTGAGAACATAAAAGCGCTTTTTTCTTTCTCAGGTATACTGGATAAAGTTTCTCCTGAGGGAATTCAGAGTACAGATATCTAGTGCACAGGTTAGTTGGCGACGGGGGGCGGGGGGGGAGTGATCTCTCCATTTCAAGGTTATTGAAGTACACAGTGACCAAGATCACCAGAGAGGGAGGCGGAGCTTAGAGAACACTTCCTATATGCAGGTTTATATTACAAAAATAAAAGGGGGTTTACAGTAAATGTGCTAAATTTACAAATAAAACTGAATTAAAAATGCAAATTCAAATATATATATATTTTTTCCTGGTACATTTGTTTTAGCTCCCTTGCAATTCTATCGCGAAGTGTCCCAGGACTTTTTTTTTTTTTTAAACTTACACAAGTGTCTTTGAGTATCTTGAAAAGTGCTCTATAAATAAAGTGTACTGTTATTATTATTATTAAAACTTCTTAATCTGACGTTTAAACAGGCGTATGCATTTTAATTAGAAAACAGCAACAGTTTCTGATGAACAATAAAAGTGGAAACAGATTGCAGAAGGTCTGTGGAAATAAAAGAGTGAAATGTGTCCATTATGCACAAAGAATTAACGAAAGACAAAAGAGAGAGAGAGAGAGAACGAAAGAAAAAAAAAACAACGTGGGGGAAGAAAGAGAAAGAAAGTAAGAGTAAGAGAAAGAGAGAATGAAAAAAAGTGAGAGAAAGAGAAATAAAGAAGAAAAAAGGAAGAAAGCTGAGCGTTCGCTACTCGTATCCACACAGTAGGGATGGGAAACATCACATCAGCGCAATAAACATCAATTCAATTCGATTTTTATTTGTACAGTGCTTTTAACAATGGTCATTGTCACTGGATGAAATGGAAACTTTGAAGTGCTTTGAAGCCTCCATCAATAAATACATCCGGATACTGCTATTTATTGATAGAGACTTCAAAGCATGTGTGCTTCGTTGTTTTATTTTTAGAGTGAAATTTCAGGTTGTTGTTTTTTTGTAATAACGTGGCACTACTTTTCTGGTGTCACTACGCCGACACGTCAGCATTAGTAGTGAAGATGACATTTATTTCTTTCTTTTAACGCCATGTCAGCATCAACGGCTATTTTCATTACAAGATCAGGGTGGGTACGACGATGATAGAGTTTTTAGTGAAGATTATAAATGTCAGAAGGTCTTATAAATCCTATCAGTTTAGCACACGTCTGCTAGCTGGCTGCATTTTTGGGTGGAGAACTACTGGAATTGCCGAAATCGCACAAAATGTATTTTGCACGCTCTTTCACGTTGAGGAACACCATTTTGAAATTGTACTACAAATTGTAGATGCAGTTTTTCGCAGATTGGTGAGCCTCTGCCCATCTTTACTTCTGAAAGACTCCACCTCTCTCAGATCCTCTTTTTATACCTAATCATCTTACTGACCTGTTTCCAATTAACCTCCAGTTGTTTCTTTTTACTAACACTTACTTCTCCAGCCTTTTGTTGAACCCCTGTCCCAAATTTTTTGAGATCATATTCAAAACGACCTTATCCCCCCCAAATGGTACATTTCCTCAGTTTAAACATTTGAGAGAAAACGTATGTTCTATTCCGAATAACATACGGGTTTATGAGATTCACAAATCACCGCGTTCTGTTTTTATTTACATTCTACGCAGCGTCCCAACTTTTGTGGAATTGGGGCGCAGAACACCGCTGCCCTGATGCACAACCAATTAAGACTGAAAATGAGACAGAAAGAGCTCAGGGTTTAATAATGAACACTCCAGAAACAGAGAGACACTGTGAGAGAATAAAGAACTGATGAAGTCATACAGCTACTATAATATACAGATCTACACCCCACCCACAGGTATTTATTTGCACACAGTGCCACCTGCTGTCTGTAAGGTGAAGTGAAATGAAATGTGTTGACTGCCATTTATTTTTAACCTTCAGTCAATGTCTACTTTTACCTTTGTGATACCCAACAGTCAATAATAATAATAATAATAATAATAATAATAATAATAATCATCCCCAATACTGGAATAGATATATGGCGTTTCAGATCATATTTCAGTACAGATAGTAAGAGATACACGGAACAAAAAGCTAGATGAATAAAAATGCAAAACTTGAGAAAGCCTGTTATCTACAGTATGACTAAAATGTTCAGTCTTGTAAATTGAACAGTGAATAAATACGAATTCTTGTTGATAAATCAAGATTTAAAAAAAAAAAAAAAAACACTTACGCTAAAAGTGGATTTGCAACCAGCTCTCTTTGGGATGAGACAATGATATAAAGAAATTCCTAAAAAACTGAGCAACATGTAAGATCTTCCATGATGTAGTTTAAACCCACTACAGCTCAGGACATCTCTCCAGACTTTATCCAAATACGATACGACCACCCATGAAAATGTTGACTCACGTAGAAGTTACAGTAAAACACAGTTTACTCGCGCACGTGTCTTTTCTTCATTACGCCTTTCGTCACCTTAATAACGGCACCGATCCAGTCAGGTGAAGATTCAACTCCACAGGGTCTTGAGAAGGTTCCCGTCAGCTCTGTTCCACTGTTCCGTGACTGGGTGAACAATTCAGCTTACAGTTTGTTGGTTTCAGTTTCAGTTGTGTGAAAGTGCTCCCTCAGATTCCTCGAACACGCCACACACAGATTAGACCTTATGGAATTTGGGCGTGTCAGTGTTGTGTACTGTTAGAAACCAAGCACAAAAAGCAACCTCAGGGTCCGTTACAACAAACTGACCGTCGGCTTTCGCACCAAGTTAAATTCCTCCAGGTGGCACTGGTTATTGTTTTTGACTGTAGTCTAATTTTTACTCTGTACCAGGGGTCAGTTACTCCCCAAGGTGCCTCATTTCACCCAAATTTATCAGATGCACTTTCCTGTGTTGGCAATCTGATAATTCTGTTCACCAGAAGAGCAACAGTCAGTACGCTCACACTTACGAAAGGTACACCGATATAACCGTGCACCTCAGAGGATATTTTTAGATGACCAGTCAAATTTATTTACTCAAACTCCTTTGAGATCACATTAAAAGTCTGACTGTAAAGCCTCAAATGTAAACCTTGTCTGGGTTTTCCTCAAATTCCCTATTCTTACTATCGACTCTGCAGGCATCGCAGCAGGGATGTCTGAAAAGACACAGAGAACGGTAAAGAGGTGAGAGGTCAGTCCTCATCCAGCTCAGAGGGCACGGTGCAGCGGGTCAGCGTGGACAGGTAGAGCGCTGTGGTCGCCAAGGGAGACTGACCGGCCGACACCTTCAGGATGGTGAGGAGCCTCGACGCTGCCATGCTAATGCCATCCTCTGTCTGTACGCATGAGAGAGAGAGAGAGAAATAAAGAAAGAAAGAAAGAAAGAGAGAGAGAGAGACGTTATGTAGCCATCAGTGAGAGTACTGGTAATCCCGCTGGCTGATACACTCCAAACCATGAATTATAGAAAAATATAAACAATAGACTTAACTTTTTTTTTTAAAACTCAGTATGGTTTGTAATGCAATATTCCAGGGAAGCTTAGTTTCCTAAACCCAGATGTAATGAAACCGTTATACATCATCATGTTGGCGTTTAACGTCATCAGTGAAAAGGAGAACATTTACATAAGAATGTGTCCTGATACATATATTTGCTCTTCACACCATTCCATTTCATGTCTACGAACAGATGGAGACGAGTCCCGTGTGTGTTAACGGACACCGTCCAGGCTGTGCTCAGTACTGTATGACTGCGTCGTACCTGGTGTTCAGCGCAGATTACAGGGCAGCGGTGAGACGCAGCTAGTTTCTTCACGCTGAGCAAACGCTCCTGAGCCAGAGCACCACATCGCGCTGAGTAAACAAACACACACACACACACACACACACACACAAACACACACACACACACACACACACGTCGAAGGAAAACTATGATGACGGATAACCCGTTTTATATGATAAATAAGTTCATGTATTTGGGGGGAAAAAAAAAGTTTCAATAAAACTTGAAAAATGTGGTTGTTAGGTTGTAGGTAGTCAGTTGCTAAGGAATCTAGGGTGTTAAACGGTTGCAGTCATTTTCCAGGGAGTGACTAAGGTGTTAGTAGGTGCAGAAATACGGTTTTGATTGTTTTCTCTGTGTGTGTAATATATATATTTATATATATACGAATAGAAAGAGACATCACGTACCATCAGTGACCATGAAGCACACCTTCCCGAGGAAATAATCTGAACTCAGGTGATTGAGGGAATTCTCCACCACCTGAAGACTACAGACAGGCGAGAACAGAGACAAATAAGCCAGTATGGGTTAGAAAGATGATTAAGCTGGCCCACGTTCAATTTCCAAGTGTAAATGTAGTGGAATGAGATAGGGTAAGCGTGTGTCTGAGAGGAGAGTGTGATGGAGGTTACCTGCGCTCGAACAGGAGGTTCACTATAAACACCACCAGGTCCACACGTGGTCGAGTCTCACCATTCTCGACAGGGAGAGGTAGTCTGCAAGCCAGCCGTCTGAAACGAGTTCGAATTTAAAATCATGAAGTGGTTGAATTTTTATGAGGAGCAACCTGATGCTTTAAAACAATACAGTAAAAAAAAGCTGATGTGTTCCTTCGCTTGGTCTTTGGTGATCCACCGCTAAGAGTTGTCAGCTCTCTCTGTTCTTTTCTGTCTCGATCGGCCCTACGCCGGACACGGAACGCGGGCTTTGGTCATTGCAAGGGTTAAGGGACTAAGTGTTGTCAATGTTGTGAAATTGTGGCTATAACTGGAGACTTTTTAAACCCCTTTAGTCACTTCATTAAAAACAATGAGCCTAGCAACAAGTCTAGTGACTATTTGAGTAGACGATAGTGACCGTTCTACATTTATACTAGTTGAGAGAGGTTCATGCGACTCACCACCAGTGTGCAAAACCTAATTACTGAGCTGCGCTTGTGTGAGCCGATGTTCTCAACGCCCAACCGCCATGGTTCTCAACTGCCAATCACTGAGCGCCATAGTTCTCAACGCCCATTTGCAGAGCGCCAAGGTTCTCACGATTCAAGCGCTCTTCACTATTGTTCCCAACCACCAAAGCCTGATTACTATGACTCCTAATGACCAATCCCTGATCTCTACTGTTCCCAACAACCAAAAGCTAATCATCACCGTTTTCAACAGCCAATCACTGATCAGAATGGTTCCCAACAACCAACCAGTCACTAACCTCATTTTGTCTCATTTTCTAAATAATAAAAGCTAGTCGTTCCATCCATAACCATCTCCTTCACATCAGATTCCCAGCTACTCACTACCACTGCTTCACTTTGTCTGCGATATTAACAGAAATGATGGAACAGTCTGAAGAGCCAGGAACAAAGACTTCCATCTAGTAGAAGTTATCAATTCTTCTCAATTCCTCAATAAAACTCTATTCTATTAAAAAAAAAAGATGATCATTCTTTATCTACCAAAGTATCATGCAAATAACAACGACAAATCAATGAACATGCAGATTAGCCCGTGACGTCACTCGGCGATTGTAAAGGCATGTTGTGCTACAACAGTTTCCCCTGAAATGACTAGGCAACACTGAACACTGCTGGAAACCTCCAGCAGAAGCAGAGAGACAGCTGAATTAGCTTGTATGGTTGATGAAGGTGAAATTGTGCATCTTGTGGATTTACTCACACGTTCACGTTGACGTCTTTTTCCCGCTTCACGATGGCGTCGGCTAGTTTGGACTGAAACTTCTCCTCGTTTTCAACCAACTGTTGTAAGGCAAAAGCACAAACATTACAGTTATATCGATGGAGGAAACAATGGGTTAATGTTTTATTTTTTTAAAAAAACCCTGAAGCTAGGTCCACTGGATTTAGCCAATTGATAGTTAACTGTAGCTATAAACAAGTGTTTACGTGTTAGCAAAAAACACACACACATCTTAGCTGGCTACTTACTAAAACGGTTGCAGTATTCGGTTCAGGTATTTTGCTGTAAGGTACCAGTAACGCCATGTTGCATTAAATTATCTTTTGAAACTCAACGCATTTTCAGACAAGACTGTACTTCCTGCTGCCGCCACTTCTTTTCAAAGATGCTGTCGTCACTTCCACCTAACGCTTTGCTGCCCACTTGTGGACGTGTGGCACATTATTCCCGTCACAAAATATCCTGTCCGGTCTAGCGGTTGATGCTAAGTGTATTTGTAATTGTAATAATGTTCTCACTGATTTGCCAACAAATATAAATTCGTTAAATATAAATGGTGAATGTTGATATTCCTGACGGCTTTGTCTCGTTTTGCTCGGCCACTTTTTCCTTCACACATTTCGCAATGAGAGATTTAACAGCTAGCTGGCGTGTTGTTTAGCTTAGTTGTTTCCCCTCAGTCCTCAAACATACCCGGTTGCCTAGCAAGTGTTCTCACAGCTCGAACGGCGGCCATTTTGGGTTCAGGCGGTCAAACCAGCGACACACTGAGAAAACAAACTAAAAATCTTCAAACATTTTAGGCTGTAATTTTCCAAACGTCTTTATTTAACTTGTATAGCATTTGATGTGTCAGATTTCTCCAGAAAACTTAACATCAAACTGGAAATAAAGAAAAGAAAACAACAACAACAACAAAAAAACAGTTGTGCACACAGCATACTATAGTAGAAACAGTTGGCTTTTGAGAGATACAACCTGGACGTACAAATAAGCATGGACAAAAGAAAGTGGTATTGTTTGTTTCCAAAGAAAAAACGAAGGCTACCTCTCAAAACATCATGGTGGTGTAGTGAACTAACAAACCAACATTATTACTGAGTACACAAGGATGAGTGTTGGGAAGTAGCCAAAGTTTTATATTCACAGTTGCTGCTCAGGAGGTTTGGTCTAAACATTCATGTACAAACTCAAACTTTTCATTGCACCCCCAAAAAAAAAACGAAAAAAAAAAAAACAGCTTTCAAACTAATCTAAATAAAAATAAGAACACTATGAAACTGAAAGCACTGGTTAACAAGCAAACTTTAAGAGCATGATTATCTTGGTTTCAGGATCGTAGCATTAATAGCTTACGATCGTCTTTATCACTCATGATTCAGATTCGGACTTCGTTGAGGAAACGCTGTGCTAGAGTAAAGAAAATACAAACATTTCAAGGCTGTGAGGCTCCATGGGCTGAGATCTACATTCCTGGTCGAGAAGGAAACGCCTACTCCTTTACCTTTAAAAAGGAAAATTCATTACAAGTTCGTGTGAACATACACAGGGACCAAATTCATTACCTCTCCAAGACAGGACTGGTTTGGGACAATTACTTTTAAAATTTTTTTTTTTTTTATTAGTTATTCATCTTAGAAAATTTGGGCACATGATTAAAGAATATTTCGTAGTCTTAAACGTTGAGAAATTAACAAAAATCTTATTTAAAGGACAACGTTATCAATTTTTTTTTTTTTTTTAAATCTAATCGCCATCGGTACCATATATGCAGTTACCATAAACGATATTGACACATTTCCATGTACCGAGGAGGTATCTTTGTAATGTAAGTCTAAGGGAACTCCCCCTAGGGAGTTAATAACTGCCCCAAAAAGTTGTCTTCTGTTGCGTGTACAGGAAAACATGTTAAAACCTTTGCTCGTGATATGTACGCTACAGATGTGCTAACTAGCGATTAGTTTGCTGGAATACTCCATTAAGATGGCTAGTAGTTGTCTGCAGAAAATCGTGCACATTTTTTTGGGGTTCCAGCTTAAACCAGCTTGTTAACGAATAACTCCAGGTTCATAGTAGCTGTAAAAACATCCTAAGCATCAGTTATCATTTGTTTAATAACAGTAACAACAAACAAACAAAAACAAACAAACAAACAAATGCTCTTTTTGTGAAAGAAAATACACATCATTTGTGGTAGGTGAACATCTCGAGGAATGTTATTCCTCACATTAACTCGCTGTAACATGGATGAAGTTGGTGCCCTCTTCCCCCCCACCCTACTTTGGTTGGCTGGCAGATTGCAGGTCGCTCCCTCTGTATAGATCTGAATGCATAACATGAGTGAACAATCTCTGGTCCTGTACATCCTCCCACTTGCCTAATAAATCTGGTCAAAACAGGTACGTTAGAGCACGAGAAACTTCTAATACACACACGCACACAGGCAAATCTGGCGGAATCTACTCGCAAATGTTATTCAGGCACCCGTCATTTTCACTCAAACTCAAATTTTTTTTATAAAAAAAAAAAAACCAAGTGCACAACTTTTCTCTCAAGTCCTCTATTCTTCAATCTGCTGCTTTTCTCAATCTGATGTCATGCAGAGACCCAGCTCAGTACAATCGTATTGGATAACAGGCCCAGTTGGATAAATGACATCTATCTGCAGCCATGAAGACCCTAGCCTTAGCTTTGTCAAAGATGGCTGACTGGGTGTAAAATTTAATGGACGTATTACGCCAGTTAAACGTATTTCATAAGGAGTCCACTGTAATCCGTGACGATTACGGTTTTCCGTCACATAACTATCTGTTAACTACACCTGGACAAGTTAGTCAGCTAGTTAAAGGTGGCTAAGGCTGGAGAAACTGTTGTTGAGGTAGCCAATGTTAAACTTGACTGTTAGTGAAATTAAATGGATCACTTTTTCAACGTGACAGCTATTAGCATAGTTACACGTTACCTAACGGTGGGGCTTCACACACTGCAGTTTAGACCACCTGAGATCGCACGCTGAATTTTTTTTCATTGGACTGGACTTCGAGAACAAGACCTTGAGGGAAGTCTGTGAAAAATATTTAGTTTAACTGTTTTCTGTTTAAGTGAAATTAGGAGGGGGGAAGAAAAAAAAAAAAAAAAAAAAAAAAAAGAGGGAGAGAGAGCAAGAGGCCGAATCGTGAAAGTACAGCCCAAAAAAGGACATGCAGCTGAGAATGAGATCTTTCTTTTAATGTTTAGTCGTCAAAAGAATATCAGATACATAGCATGTCTGTGTGTTGTAGTAAATAAAGCCTAATTGTGCTAAAATTCATTCAGATTTGTGATGTGACCCTGTGCGCATCTGCCAAGCCCCATCCAGTCGCTGACAGGTCGGATAACACTCAGAAATAAACAACACGGACAGGAAGTCATCTGAAAGCATAGCAACCGACATCATTCTCTCTTTCTCTCTCTCTCGCTCGATCTGTTTATATCTCTCCCGACTCCCTCTCCTCTGAGCTGGAGCGGTTCTCTCTCTCCACAGAGACGGATCTCTCTCTACCCCTCAGTCTGCCCATCTCCGGGGACGAGATGGACTTCTCTCTTTCCCCCGGCTCTCGCTCCGTGTCCCTCCGGCTGTCTTCCCGCCACCTGTCTTCTCCTCCGCACTCCCTCCATCGCTCCTGTGACGGGGAGCGCTCCCGCTCTCGGGTGTGCGACGACCTGAGCGAAGAAATCAGAAATAATGTTTCAGAATTGAAGTTCTGCAGCGAGATCATTCACACGATCCCTTTAATCATACTGCTTCCTTAACGAATTCAGCAACAATCGACTTGTATACTGTTTGAAGCTAGCTAACCCACTAGTTAGTCAATTTTTAATAAGTTTTTAACCCTTTAAACGAAAGAAGGTGTATAATTATGTGATAACTGCACCTCTTCTTCTTCCTCCTGTGAGAGTGGGAGCGAGAGCGATGGTGGTCTTTATGTCTGTGCTTCCTCTCCCGGTCCCGGTCTCTCGAGTGGGAGGAGCGATGCCGCCGCGAGCGATGAGACGACGAACTTCCGCCATCCCTGACACGTGCACACAGATAGAGAGACAGAGGGAGGGAGAGAACCTTAAAAATGGCTTTGTTATGACCAACACATTCCTACGTGTCAGCAGAGTACCATCTCTCACAACACAAAAAGCGTAGCGTATCAGACAAGCTTTAGCCCGATCATCTGGAGGCCAAAGCCATGCGTGGCCAGGGGGCCAAGAGAGCATAACTGGCCATGCTCTTGGGGTGGGAGGGACTAGAGGTCGACTGATTGAGCGGGTTTTCCCCGGTTGCGTCCCTTGTGGAGTCCATTGAAAATGGTCCGCTGTAATTATACAGCACAAGAGCGGCCTCTAGAGGCGAAATAAAAAATGACTGATTTTGTTGTGTTATTTGAAGTGTTTATTGATTCGTTTTGGATGTCTCTCTATTTTTATTTGTTATTTGTGTTACTTTCGGGTTCAGTTTGGATGCATTGAATTCCTGCATGAACGTGGCGTGGCATGGAGACAATCAGCCTGTGGCACTGCTGAGGTGTTCTGGAAGCCCAGGTTGCTTTGATAGCGGCCTTCAGCTCGTCTGTATTGTTGGGTCTGGTGTCTCTTGTAGATTCTCTATGGGGTTCGGGTCAGGCGAGTCGGCTGGCCAATCAAGCGCAGTAATACCACGGTCAGAAAACCAGTCACTAGTAGTTTTGGCACTGTGGGCAGGTGCAGAGTCCTGCTGGAAAAGGAAATCAGCGTCTCCATAAAGCTCGTCAGCAGATGGAAGCATGAAGCTCTCTAAAATCTCCTGGTAGACACTGCATCGACTCTCGGCTTGAGAAAACACAGTGGACCAACACCAGCAGATGACATGGCACCTCAAATCATCACTGACTGTGGAAACTTCACACTGGACTTCAAACAGCTTGGATTCTGTTCCTCTCCACTCTTCCTCCAGACTCTGGAACCTTGATTTCCAAATGAAATGCAACATCGACTTCCCTCTTGCCCGTGATTGTGGCTGTGTACAGAACCAGACTGAGATTAAAGGCTCAGGAAACCTTTGCAAGTGTTTGGAGTTAATTCGCTGATTAGAGTCTTCTCAGGTCGACATTTCTGGTAGAATTTTTACACGATATTCTAATTTTTTTTAGATGCACCTGTACACTCTCTTTCCTGTCAATCACAGTGACATTTGTCAATTATGGGGTTCTGTGAACACATGTATGCAAAAGAGCTCACAGAAGCCTAAGATCATATCTGGAGTAAGCAGAACCACTGTGAGAAGTTTATTTCTTGAACTGTTCCTATGTGTAATTGAAATTATACTGCTCCAAACATCTACACACACTGTAGTCATATTCACCTGTACCTGTCCCCACTGCGAGATCTGGACCTGAGAGAGAGAGAGAGAGAGAGAGAGTGTTAAGACTACGCTAAAATTGTGTAAATCATGTTAATATATAATTTATAACAACACATTACTAAGGGTTTATGAGTAACTCACCTCCTGCGCTCTCTCTCCCTCTCCCGTTCCCTCTCCCGCTCTCTTTCTCGCTCACGTTCACGCTCCCTCTCTCTCTCCATCTCCCACTCCCTCTGTTTCTCCTCCTCTCGCTCCCTCTCCTCCCGCCGCTTCATGCGCATCCGCTCCTGCTTCTCCACCACTGCTTTCTGGCAGACAGACAGAGACAGAGCGTGAGAGAGAGAGAGACAGACTGACAGAGGTGTTATACTTAACTATACAACCTGGGAAATATAAGTGGTATTAAAGATGACGTATGTATTTATAAGTAACAGATATAGCTGTGTGATCTCCTGTGTGTGTGTGTGTTCTCCTGTATGTGTTCCTGTCCTCACTCTCAGTTTCTCCAGCTTCTCCCGGATCTCGATGAAGCCCAGGTGCAGTTTCCCCCCAAAGTGGTCGGCGAGGCGGCGGTCGTTGTCATGGAGGCCGAGGTAGGCAGAGCACACCTCACACACCCTCAGCTTCTGCTGCTGGAAACTGGAGGCTGGCATGGAGTTCCGGTATATGTCCTAAACACACACACAACCCTCTTTATGCTCCTTCGGGTACAGAATGTAAAGCATGATGTTAATGATCGTTACTCAGTGAAGTCTCTCTCTTTAAGGAGAGGACCGCCCCCTGACCCACACTGACCTCTGCCTCTCTTTTAAGGGCACGCGTTTTCTCCACCTTCTCTAGCACCTGCTGAGCCTCGTCCACGTTCCCCTCTCCACCCAGCTGCTCCGCCCGCGCCAGCAGCTTCCCGATTTCCTCGTTCAGTTCGTGCACACGCTCTGCCTGAAAGCACACACACACACACACACACACACACACACACACACACACACACACACACACTGAGCACAGACATCACAATGTATAAATCTCAGTATTAGAAAAAGAAGATTGGAAAGAGAACAAAGAAGATGTAACAGAAGAAGCAGAGGAGGGAAAAGAAATAGAGGGAAATAGAGGGGAAAAAAGAAGAAGGAAAAGAAAAGAGGAAGAAAAGAAAAAGGAGGAGATGAACAAGAAGCAGACAGAGAAGCAGAAGAAGAAAAAAGAAGGAAGAGGAGGAGAAGAACAGATGTCCAACAACAGTAAGGGAATTACATACTAATCCACACATACAGTTGAAATCAAAATTATTCAACTGTCTGAATAGAATCCCTCACAACAGCACAAATATGCAGAACAGGTGTTGTCTCAAGCACACCTGATGCAACTAATGAAGGGCTTCATTAGTCACACTAGGTATGCTTGAGCTGGAACACATGAAATACCAGGACGGGGCAGAAAAAGGAAGCTATCAACGGCTCCATAGCAGATTTGTAAAAAGGCAGGTTGTGAAAAACCCTCGAGTGACTGCAAAAGACCTGCAGCAAGACTTGGTGTAACAGACACTGAGGTTTCAGTGGGCACAGTAAGGCGCGTACTAAACACAGAAAGTTTCCATGCCAGAACTCCAAGATGTTCACCACTACTGACCCAAAAGCACAAGAAAAGTCGCTCAAAATCATATAAATAATTCACAGAAGTTTTGGGATTCTGTTCTGTGGAGCGATGAAACAAAACTGGAACTTTTCAGCACGATGATTCAGCGGTATGTCTGGAGGAAGAAGAATGAAGAAAGAACACACTGTCCACAGTCAAGCATGGTGGTGGCTCGGTGATGCTCCGGGGCTGCTTTGCATCCTCTGGCACTGGAAACCTACAGCATGTGGAAGGCGAGATGGATTCATTGAAGTATCAGGAAATCCTAGGAGAAAACATCATGCCCTCTGTGAGGAAGCTGAAGCTTGGGCGTCATCGGACCTTCCAACAGGACAACGATCCCAAGCATACCTCTAATTCCACCAAGGCTTGGTTGCAGGAGAACTCCTGGAAGATTCTACAGGGCCATCACAGTCACCTGACTTGAACCCCATAGAACATCTCTGGTGGGATTTGAAGAAGGTGGTTGCAGCACGCAAACCCAAGAATATTACTGAACTGGAGGCCATTGCTCATGAGGAATGGGAGAAGATTCCTCAAGAATGCTGCCAGAAGCTCTGCATCTCGTTTACAGCAGGTCATAACAGCAGAAGGGTGCTCTACTAACTACTAAACACGCTTGCCATGAAGGGGTTGAATCAATGTGAAACTGGAGAAGTCATTATAAGTTGCATTTTCAGTTTAATTTTGACAATAAACCTGATTTGCAATGAGGACCGAACCATTTCGATTGCAATTGTACAATATAAATGATGTAAACGGCTAAACATGATCTAACCACCCACGAGAAATATTTCCTGTTGAGGTTCACAACACATGGTACAGACTGGGCTCTGGTGAATATCTTCTGACCTACAGCGCTGACGCTCCACCATCCACCAAGTTCTCCAGTCGGGAAACTTTAGTTATAACCTGCTTATGTTCCAATTCAAAAAACAAAAAAAAACAAAAAAAGAGGAAGATCTTAGCTGTAAGGGGGCGGAGCAGCAAACAGCACGGTGTAACGTGTGAAAGCGCACAAAGCTATTTTGTGCAGCTCTACTCTGAACTTCCTGCCAGCTGCAGGCCAGGTGTAGGAACCGTCAGTTTCAGAGCCATCTAACTGACATCCTCTCAGAGTTTCAGAGCAAACACCAGTCACTCTAGGAGAAAAGTACTTTCTCCCTTTCTAGAATGTAGTGATGCACCAAAATTCAAATCTGTGGTTAAAACTTATTTTAAGAAAACGCTGAGCTGCTTATGGCTTTATTTATTTTATATTTTATATATATATATATATATATATATATATATATATATATATATATATACATACACATATACATACACACACACACATATATATTTTATATATATATATATATATATATATATATATATATATATATATATATATATATACATATATATATATATATATATATATATATATTAAAAAAAAAAAAAAAAAAACAGTATTCGTTATTATTTCTTTGCACCCATCTGTTATTAATTGTTTAACGAGCGAATGCGCGTTTTACTCCGCATACCGAATAATAAGACGTGTTTTTGGGGCAAAAAGACACAGAAAGCGGTTACCTTGGCAGCGACCTCTGCGCTGATCTCTTCCTGAGTCTCGGCCAGTCGTTTCTTGGCCAGTTCGGTCCTCCGGTCACAGTCTGCGATAAACGACTGCAAGTGTTCGGCAGCCTGGACACGCCCACCACACACACACACACCAGCATAATCAGACACATGATTCTTCTTGTGAAGATGTGACTTTTCTGAGAAACATATCCAGAAGGACGTGAATTGGGTTATAGGTATCGTTTACGACGTAGTAGCTAACTCGAACTGTAAACGCGACTGCGATGAAATAACGGAGCGTGGTGATGATGTAGCGGGGGGGTTTTTTTTTTGGTATCCTGTGGACATATGGAATAAACAAACAAACAAACAAACAAACAAACAAACAAAGTGTTCTTCGTTAACAGTTTTCTTTCGCCATGGATTTTGCCGCCGGCTCATCAAAGGGCGCCGTGGTCAACGTGTTTAAGCAGCACTACAAAATGGCCGACTACATAGCGAAAGAGCTCATGGTGAGCCAGAACCACTATTGTCCACAGCGTCCTGTTCACATCACACACTCACATCCAGCTCGAAGAAGTACTCCTGGTGTTTGGAGGCGATCTCGTAGTCCGCCCTCAGAGCCAGGTCGTGCACTTTTAAACACTCGCCCAGGTCCATACGCTGCACCAGACACACACACGGGATCAGAGAGAGGAGAGGAAGTAGGAAGGTTTTATAAGTCAGGAAATTAAAGTCTGCACAGATATTTCTACCATGCAGTCCTGGAGCACTTAACAGTCATGAATTTTGTATCAACAACAAAAACAACAACAACATAATGACAAACAAACATGATAAAAACAAGTGTTCCACCACAACATGTGACTCCTTTGGCCAATCTCAGATCCAGATGATGATATGAAAATAGTATCCACAACTCACATCAGCATGCAGTCTTGAGACTAGAGGTCGACTGATTGATCGGTTTTGGCGATTATTCGGCACAGAAAAACGATCGATGGAACTGTCGGTTATCGTCAAAAATCTACAGCGATAGTGTTTGCGTCCATCGCGGGAGCAGCTGAGAAGGGTCCGCTGTCATTATACAGCATGAGACCTCTATAGGCGAAATAAAAACTATCACTGCTCAATTTTGCTGTGTTATTTAAAGTGTTTTTTGATTCGTTTTGGATGTCTCTCTATTTTTATTTGTTATTTGGAGTGTTACTTTTCTGCTCCGTTAGGGATGTATATCTTTTATTTACTTTCATATATATTATTTATTTCATTTTTTAAAAAGTACAGTACATTTTCATGGTACAGTCAGTACGGTTTATTTTTTAAATAAAGTTCAGCAATATTTCGCTTCGAGTGTTACGTTTTCATTCGGTATCGATATTAAAAAACTATTGGTCGATTAATCGGTCATCGGCAGGTAGGTACCACCCGAATTACTGTAGTTATCGCTCTCTGTATCATCCGCTATCGCTCGACATCTAGTTGAGAGCTGTGCAAACAAACAATGATTAAAATAAAATTTTAAATTCAAAAAAGAAGTCAAATTTAATCCTATCATCAAATACCAAACTATACCAATTAAGAAGGCTAAAAAAATAAAAAATACAGAATATAATTTTAATTTGATTCACAAATTAAAATTCCAGTGAAAACAGTCGCAGGATTCATCGAACCCCAGGAAAAACGCTGCATCAGGAACACTTCCCTATTACGGAGGAAGCACCTTTTTGGGGGATTAATTATTCTTCCTCGTCTAAGGTATGAACGTCAATATCACAGGATGACAAATCCTTATCGCGTGGAGGAATTGTACCGGTGTATCGTGGACGATACCGAGCTGCACACACTCACCGTCCCTGATAAGATGTCGTGAGGACAGGATTCCAGTAGATGACTTTTACACACTCTCTCGTCTGTGAACTTGATCCTCTGCCGCATCGTGTCTCCTACAACGACAAGAAAACACCATCAGCTGCTGCCGAATCCGTTCGAACCGCCTCATTCATTCATATTCATAACTCCCTGCACTCTTTTATCTGGTTTGAGCAAATTACTAGGTTACCGATACGCTAGTGTTGCTCCAAAACGACGATGAAATCCGCGTTTAGCTATAAATATACGCATTCAAAAAATTTTACAGTCTCTCTCTGCCACTGATACAGAGCAACAGTTTGGACGACACTGTTCAGCACTTCAGCTTCTCATCAGATTTTCGGTCCAGTCAAACGCTCTCGAGAATCCGAAGCGTTCCCGTCGCCAACGTTATAAAAATCGGTTTGCCGACGTCGCCGTCGTTGAGTGAGAGAAATCATATCGGCGAGCACGGGGTTGTAAAGTGTCTCTGGCAGTTCAAACGCCTGCGTTTTTAATCAGGTTTCTCATTACGGCGGAGGAAATGGTTTCGTACGCGAACTTATTCACCGCCGTGTCGGTATCATATCATCAGCCAGAGTTCGAACCATGCCAGCAGTGAGAGCAGTTACACCTGTATAACGCCGGGAAGAGGGAAGACAGAATAAACACACAGTTAATGATAAAGAAGTAAATTTACTCACACAGCCGCACTCCATAACAACGTCAACAAGCGTCTACGCTCTCGCACTCATATGTGTCCCCCTGACCATCGCACCCAAACGACACCCAGGTCTGCTGTTATTTATAACGAGCTCCACTCTTCTGGGAAGACTTTCCACTAGATCCTGGAGACCTCGAGGAGGCTCCAGTTCACACCAAAGGTGTTCAGAGGGGTTGAGGTCAGGGCTCAGTGCAGCAAGCTCCAGTTCTTCCACCTTCACACACCATGTCTTCATGGAGCTCGCTTTGCCATGATGGAACAGGTCTGGGCCTCTTAATTCTTAGGGAAATTGCAGTGCTAAAGATGTTCTACACACCTGTGTGGTTCTAACTTTGCGGCAACAGTTTGGGGAAGAACCGCACAACATGGGTGTGATGGACAGGGGTGCACATACTTTTGGTCATACACTGGATGTTTATATTATTTGTGAAGGTGCATGTGGTGCTAGCTTTAGTGTTACTGTTCTGCTCTGATACACACATTTAAAAGATATAAATAAATAAACCAGCCATGTGGGGTAACTGAGGTGTTTTCGGAAACATCTGATGGAGAAACACAGCGCTTAGTGGAGAAGCTAAAGCTAAAGCTAAAGATGGTTGATCAGGAAACACACACACACACTCATTCTCACTCACCGTCTCTGCTTGTGCCCATCAGCTGGTCCAGCATGGCTCTCATCTGCGCCTGAGCCGACATCTTCACGGTAATAAATTATTACAATTATAAAAATGTTATTGTTTTCCTCCTCCGACACATGCAGGCCTTCAGTTCAGTGCGTGCCAGAGCGCGCGCGCGCTTGTGTGTGTGTGTGTGGCGAGTTTAACTTTTCTGACTGGAACAAAAAAGGCCCCGGATGTTAGCAAAAAATCCTGCCAGTATCCCGCTAAGTATTTAGCCTTATAATGTTTATTTAAGACCCAGGAATGTGTCTGTGTGTCCGAGCCAACACTGTGTGAATGCCCCCGTCCTTTTTTTCACCTCTCCCCCCCCTTTAGCTTTTCCTTGTTAGCAAAGTCGAGCTAAGCTAGTCTAGGCTAAGCTAAGCTAAGCTAGCGCTAGTCGGCGAGGGGATGAGAAACTTCCGTTTATATTTATATATATTTCCCTTCTAAAGCGATTTCCGCAGACTATTACACTCTGGATTTCTCCATGTTCTGGACAACTTATTATTTTTTATTATTTTAATTTATCGTTGTTTTTTGTTTTATTATTATTTTTTTTGTCTGTTTGTTTCGTAGGTTTGCCAACTTCCTGCTCTGTCTCCGAACCGCGCGCGCTCGCCTCGCCGACGCGGCCTCCAGGAAGCGTGGCGTCATCGCACCCCGGCGTCTGATTGGCTGAAACACGGCTGACGTCACCGCCAAGGCTTCCGTTCAACGATAATGGGTGCACACGCTAAGCGTGTTCTCTTCTGCACTTGCGATCATTCTTTTCATAACGAACACGTTGTAGGTGATAAGGTGATACGCTGCGGTCAAAAGTATGCGGACACCTGATCATCACACCCACATGTTCCTCAAACTGTTGACACAAAGGTTGCATCACACAATTGGATAGAAGGTCTTTGTATGCTGTAGAATTACAATTTCCCTTCACTGGAACTAAGAGGCCCCCAAACCTGTTCCAGCATGACGATGCCCCTGTGCACAAAGCGAGCTCCATGAAGACATGGCGTGTTAAGGTTGGAAGAAGGTGGAAGAAGTCGAGTGTCCAGCACGGAGCCCTGACCTCAGCCCCATTGAACACCTTTGGGACGTACTGGAAGTGGAGCCTCAACCTCACTAACGGTCCACAACCACGCTCCAAAATCTAGTGGAAATCCTTCCCCGAAGAGCAGAGCTTATTATAACAGCAAATCTGGAATGGGATGTTCAACGAGGACATGTGTGTGTGATCATGAGGGGTGCACATACTTTTGGCCATATTAGTGTATATGAAAATGTTACATACAGAAACAAATAGCATGCATACAGTACTGTGAGTACAAAAGTCTTCCAAAGAAAAGACGTGAAGATCCATCCATCTTCTATACCGCTTATCCTTTTCAGGGTCACGGGGAACCTGGAGTCTATCCCAGGGAGCATGGGGCACAAGGCGGGGTACACCCTGGACAGGGTGCCAATCCATCACAGGGCACAATCACATACACACTCACACACCCATTCATACACTACGGACACTTTGGACACGCCAATCAGCCTACCATGCATGTCTTTGGACTGGGGGAGGAAACCGAAGTACCCGGAGGAAGACGTGAAGATGCCTTCAAAAATAAAGAAATGAAATGTTTCTCCATTTAAAGTAATACTATATAGAGCAGTAAACGGTAATAAATGAAACAAAGGTAATATTTGGTGTGACGAGCCTTTGCTTAAAAAAAAAAAAAGTAGTCTCAGGTAGAATTAGTGCAGTTTTACAAGGAAATGAGCTGTAAGTGTTATCGAGCATCTTGCAGAATCAGACACGGTTCTTCTGGAGACTTTGACTGTCGCACTCGCTTCTTATTTTTGCAGAGAAACCTGGCAGCCTTCATTATGTTTTTCTTTTTTTTTTTCTGAAAAATCTCTCTTACCACTTAATACTCTGCTTTCTTTACTGGCATACAAACATTTTTCTGTAACATTTAATTTTGTGCTGGAAAACTAATGTTTGGAAATGTTTTTGTACTGACTCCATAATGCAGAATTCATAAAATAAAAATCTATGCCAAAGTACAAAAAAAATAATAGGGTGCCTAAGACTTTTGCACAGGACTGTACATGCTTGAGGAACTAAAGCAAATGAAGCGAAGTTCAATATTTTAAAATATTACTACACTACAATTTAAGTAGTCTCACTGCTGTACTGAAAAATAGTGAAATTACCACTTAAATTATATCGTGATACACTTTTGAGTGTGTGGTTTGCCAACTGTGTTTCATTAAAAAAAAAAACATTTAATAACAAAATAATAAATATATTCTATAGAACGCGAAGTACGAAACAAATAAAATCCTATCATTTTATAAATAAGAATTATAAACACAATCATTCATTAATAATTGTTATAACTTCTACAAATATATATATATATATATATATATATATATATATATATATATATATAAATAAATAAAAATAAAGCATTGACGATGAGCCTCTAATATTCATATATGATCTTTACTTTTTTTTTTTTAATTAAACATTTTTTAAAATGCAGAATGTAATGTAGACCATGGCTCGATCACTATTAAGTGTGAATTTTATGCCTGCATTTAAATAAAATATCAACCACGATGGATTAAATGCATCAGAGCCAACACTATTGTTATATTCTACAAGCTAGCATCAATAATAATAATAATAATAAAAAATTGCTGACCAGCAAATAAATGACTCCAGAAATGCATTGCTTCTTTATTGTATTGATGTGAAAGAGACGTTCTGTAGTATATGTGAGCTGTATACAGTATAATATTCATATACATATGTATAAAAAAATCAAATGTGTTTCCCCCCCCCATCAATCTTTTCCCACATTATACAAAACAAAAGCTAGCTGTGAATATGGGTTATAATAAATGAGAATAAATATGGGTATGGGGAGGTCTTTTCAAACTCACGCAGTCATCCACCAAGCACGCTTCCCATTGGTCAAAAAAAACAACAAAAAAAGCGCACCTGATTGGCTTGGAGCATGTAGTAGATTGGCATCACTTACTTACAATCTCTACTTTTCTCTAGTCATTTTTATTTTGAATTTTTTAAAAGACAAATTTCCTTAAAGCCTCGAGCCTGACAATACAGTGAGTGACGAACATCATAAAATATTGTGTAGTTGATTATCGGTACATGGCTCACGTGGACGTCCGAGACGTGCTGTTTGGCGTATGAAGACGCGCTGTGTGTGAAGAAGGCCTTCCCATTACAGCTTTTAAACAAAAGTTTCATCACCAACAACCACAAGTCGTAGCTATATACAGCATACAGATGATACACACGCACCGAATTGCCACTTTATCATCAGGCCTACTCATGGGATACAGTCAGTAATTTGACCGGTACGGTTTACCTAACGAAAAAAAACAACAGATGTAGATACAAGGTAGGAGATCCCAAAAACTGGCAACCGAGTTTGTACTGTATATATATAAAACACATTAAAATCAGCGAAACAACCGTGAACATGAAATATACAAACCGTGTTGTACCTTTTGAATGAATGAAATCTAGTGAACACATGGACGGTCACAGATTTGCTACAGTTTTGTGTAGATTTTTCTATACAAAGTTAAAAAACAAACAAACTAATAGACATATTGTTTTCTAAACACAATAAAGCCACAACATACTGTATAAATGTCAGCTGAAGGATCACATTCTCTGATTTTAACACTGGGATGCTTTTAGGAAACTTAATCCAGATGTATGATGATGATGATGATGATGATGATGATACTATCCTGTATTATACAAGCTATACGACTGACTCACACGCGTAGAGGTTTTGATGAATTCATTTCACCATGCTACATTTCCTTTCGAAGACCAGGCCAGCCATTAGCTTTTTTCTCAATCCTTTCAAGCAGTGGTCACCAACCCTGTTCCTGGAGATCTACCTTCCTGAAGACTTTAGCTCCAGCCATAACGGTGCCCACCTGACCATCTAATCATTGCCAGCTAAACCTGCAGGAAGGTAGATCTTTTGGAGGAGGGTTGGTGACCACTGTAGACACCACCCATTTTTTGAATTTGGCAGAACTGATAAATGTAACTGTACAGAGCTTTAACTTAATAATTCATCAACCCATCTAAGGAAAATTTTATATTCTCAGTTGATTCATCTTGTTTTAACCATCACCCCTTCTTCACATTGTCCAGATATATGACTTAACAACTAGCTAGCTAACTACATCGTGAGCCTGTCATATATAATGGGAAAAAAATGGTACAACATTACACAAGTACAGCAGTATTGCTTGATAATATTGACAATGTGGAGCAGTTCAGACCAACCAGAAACGTGCAAAATATTACTTTACCGCCATAATAAGTGTCCAAAACAAATCAGAACAAAAATTGAAATTGTGACAGTGATTTTTTTTGTTTGTTTGTTGTTTTTTTGGGTTGGGTGTGTGTGTGTGTGTGTGTGTTGGGGGGGGTGTTTACAAGGAATAACCAAAAATTCACAGCCTCTCTGAACTTCCAGTTTATTTTACTTCCAGTCTTTTCCTTAAGACATTGATCTCCTTGTTGCTATGCAAACGAGTAATGGCTATGGTAACAGGACATGGTCAAACATTTCTGCTGGTGGCAGTGAAGAGAACTGGCTTTGCTCGCTACATTCAGTAACACGGCGACACAATCAGGTTTGCTGAGCTCTTATGACCAAAATGCCGATGCTACCGATGATCATGATGCACCTGCTAACTGTCAAGACATTCATTGCTAGCTGGGGTGCCTTAAGAATGAACGAAAGCTAATGTTGCTAGCTAGCACGACAACATTTAAAAAGGCAAAATTAGCTTCAGCCATCTGTTTCTTTCATCCGTTTCAGTTTGCTCAGTCTGAACGAAGGCTTCGCCAAAGACCTCGTGACGATCACCTCGAGATATTTGCTACCTTTAGATGTAGTTTGCTGTGTTTACTCACTATTGTAGTATTTAGTACTTAAAAATGGTCTCATCCACTTTACACAATTTGTGATACATCGTTGAATATATCCCCCCTATAACTAAATATAGTCATGGAGGAACATTAGCCGTAAGGAGCCTTTTCTTAGTAATTTATCAACACATCTGAGGAAAATGTCGACGTTCCCAATTGATTTGTCTCGTTTGCACGATCACGCTGGCCTGATATATGACTTAACGGCTACATGCTAGCGATCTACAACATTAGCTTCGTTCACATCCTGTATAAAGAGTAAAGGCTCTGGCTGGATTGCGAGATTGTGTGTATGCATGCGTTTATGTTGAGACATCACACAGTCCTGCATTCACTGAGGGCGGGATGGAAAAAAAGCAACTATAAGCAGTAGGAATAGAGGATTGTGGGTAATCTAGTGAGGTATAGTGTAACGTCTAGCTCCATAGCACCGTTTACTCACTCCAGCTACGACTACCGCTAGCTATTCACCCGCTGACATACGATTTAACCATCTCAAAGAACGGCTCACGTCGTAAAACCGTGTTCACGTGAAAAACGTCAGGCATTTCGACAAGATTAAAAATAAAAGACGACGTATTAGGAAAACTTAAGAGGTCTAATTTAGATGTCAGTTGCAAACAATACATGCTCACAACATTCTGCATAATAATTTAGTTGCCACAGTTCTGGGTAATTTCTACTCTAAAATGCTGACTTGCTTGTCATAATTTATTCAGGGGCAAAACTTATGATGTTAAATATTTTTCTGCACAGATGAGGAGGAAAGGAAAGTGCCTAGCAGTGTTTTAGCTCAGCGTGGATTAGCTGGAGGTGTGTACAACATCCCTGCTGAAAAAACCCCCCCCAAAAATAGAAACCATCACAGAAATTCTAATGGTTTCCACTACAAGCACCATTACAAGCAATCAGCCAACCATTAAAATCATTACTGGTCCTTAATGGTATCCACTAGACATAACATGCAGCCAGTAGAAAGCAACAAGTTACCAGTATAGATCCGCAGGGACCGTTAGTTTCCATTAAAACTCAATACAATTCCCATTAAAACCATTACAACGTCTATGAGAGTTTCTATTGTGTGTGGATTTTTTTTCTTCAGCAGGGAGGTCAGTGTATGTTGCGTTCATTCTTTTTTTTAAATTTTATTTCAAGATTATAGATAAGAACTATATGAAAACAATAAATATTAAGATGTTTTGCTTTAAAACAATTTGTTTTAAAAAATGCATCCTTTCAGATTCATTTTTTAAGTTAATCAATGATCATGAAGGACGTGGATGTGCATCAGTGACTACTGGGCAAGTTACAGATCAGCTTTAGTTCCTGAGGTACTTTTTCCAGGTGCTGTAATTTAAGAATATTTTAACCATGAAAAAAAGTATTTCTACAGACGCTGATTCTGTTTAAAGAAATAAAAATAAAAATCATATCCTTTATGAAAACAGAATCTTAAGCAGAGAGGAGTCTGTAGAATAGACTACTAGTATTTATGAATAACTGAGTTCTAGAGTCTGTGTGGGGAAGCAAGTAGAAACCAAAACAAGACTTATATATTTATTTATATATTTATATATATATATATATATATATATATATATATATATATATATATATATATATATATATTTATATATATATATATATATATATATATATATATATATTTATATATATATATATATATATTTTTTTATTTATATATATATATATATATATATATATATATATATATATATATATATATATATATATATATAAAATAATAAGTGAAATAAAAAAATGAACGCAACCTACACGGACCGTAACGTACGAAGTTGCACAGATTCCATGTTTTCATATCAGCGCTCCAGATAACGGATTATGCGCAGATTAGAAAATGGAGCTCCATGGACCTGGAGCGTTCGAGGAACTGAAGAACACCACAGGTCTCGGACAAGTTCCTGTTTTGTGTTAGAATTGATACTGATCGGCCTTTTTAAAAAAAATTTTTTTAAGGCAATACTTGCAGAGAATGATTGACAGGCGTTGGTGTGAGGACACTCCACAATCAGCTTTGCATGGAAATAACTGCCATAGTTTACTTATTATTACATAAATACCAACGCAATCAACAGTCACATTACTCTGAAATAAAAAGAAAAAAAAAAAAAAATGATAATAATAATACATTAAATGTTGATTTCAGGCTTAGTTGAGTAAACTAAATTAGAACTATTATATCTATCTATCTATGTGTGTGTGTGTTTATTCTGTGTTTCCAAGATATCTTTAAAAAAAAGTTAATTTAACATTTCAATATCTGATTTACGGGTCAAAAGGTCTTTTTGCGTTCGCCTGCGATTACAGATGTCTAGGCTGATTTCGTACGCATGTACACGACACGATAGCCCTTATTTTATGGCGCTTAAATTGAACACAGAGCTAATATGCTAATCCATTAATTAACATTTTAAAAGAAAGACCTTCAGAAATCAACTGAATTCAATTAACATTATTACTTCCGAGAAATCCGTTATAAAAGACGAGGCCCTCGCTAGAGCCGCGCTCTGTAACACACTGTTCAGTAAGGACTGGAGCTGAGCGAGAAAGGGGAAATGGGAAGGGGGTTTAAAGAATAAATCACAAACAGAGAACACAGATTGTTGAAAGCTACATTATACACAGACATGAAACAGCGTGGTTGGTTTCTGTGTGTCTGTGCGCACGTGTGTGTGTGATTTATAAGCGTTCCGGTTGTTGAACGACTGTGAAAATGTATCATCGTGTAATTTTCACTTCACTCTGCGTGTGTATTTTTAACCAAGGTGAGATCTTCACCCTGTGTGCAGTAATGGGAATGAGGGTGTGAGCTGTAGGGTGGTAGTGAAGGTGCAGTAACACACTGTGCCCTGCAGGGGGCGGCGTGGACTCTACAGTGCGGTGAGGCGGCCGGTGAGAGCAGCCTGCAGCTCAGATGGCAAAAACACACCCAGCTCCGTGATGATCCCACCCGTTATCAGCTGATGAGGAGTGACATCGAACGCCGGGTTCCACACATCAATACCTACAGAGAACAAAAGGAGAACACCATAATACATCTCAGACTTGAACAAACTAATGGATAACGAGCGAGCTAGAGGGGGGGTGCAGAGACAGAGAGGAAGAGACAGAGACACACACACACACAAAGAGAGACAGAGAGAGACACACAGAGACAGAGAGACACACAAAGAGAGACATACAGAGACAGAGAGACACACAAAGAGAGACATACAGAGACAGAGAGAGACACACAAAGAGAGACATACAGAGACAGACACACAAAGAGACATACAGAGACAGAGAGAGACACACAAAGAGACAGACACACAAAGAGACAGAGAGAGACACACAAAGAGACAGAGAGAGACACCCAAAGAGACACACAGACACACAAAGAGAGACACACAGAGAGACAGAGAGACACACAAAAAGAGAGACACAAAGAGACAGAGAGACACACACAAACAGAGACACACAGAAAGAGAGAGACACAAAGAGACAGAGAGAGACACACACAGAGACACAGAGAGAGACAGAGACACAGAGAGAGATACACAGAGAGAGACACATACACAGAGACAGAGAGAGACACATACACAGCGACAGAGAGAGAGACACACAGCGACAGAGAGAGACACACACAGAGACAGAGAGAGACACACACAGAGACAGAGAGAGACACACACAGACACATACACAGAGACAGAGAGAGACACACATAGACAGAGAGAGACACACACAGACAGAGAGAGACACAGAGAGAGAGACACATACACAGAGACAGAGAGAGAGAGAAAGAGTGGGAGAGAAACACAAAGAGAGAGCACTTTAGGGTGGGAGAAAGAAAGAGAAAAGAGAGAACATATGAAATGAAAAAAGAAAATAAATGAAAAGAAAAAGTAAACAGACAGATGGACATGAGGAGACGCGTGGCTCTGAACCGAGTCGTGGCCTCATCAGGCTAATACATTAAAGCTCTGTTCAGATTCACTCAGTCGCTGGATCAGACGGAGAGAATGTGTGTGTCTTTATTAAATTTATTACAGCACACAGTGTGTGACTGATCTCAGATCTGCTCTGAGCCTCTTCTCCCCCAGCGTGAGTGCACACACACACACACACACACACACACACACACACACACACATTACACAGCCTGCCTTTAATTAAACCGCTGCCACACACACACACACACACATCAAACATGTTTAATTAAAAGACAGCTCAGTACAGTTTCAACCATCACTCAAGCCCTTGTCTCCTACTCTCTCTTTTCGTCTCCATCTCTCTCTCACACACACACACACACACACACACACCTGGTGCAGCGACAGGGACGCCATTGATGCTGGTGAGCTCCTCGGGTGGTCTCTCCTCAATCACAATGTCTCTCCCACTCTCCAGACTCAGGTCACATGATGTGCTGGGAGCTGCCACGTAGAATGGTATCCCATGATGCTTTGCAGCAATGGCCAGCTGGTACGTGCCCACTTTGTTGGCCGTGTCACCATTAGCAACGACCCGATCTGCCCCGACAACGACGGCTACACACACAACCACACAAAAAACACAGTTTGCTGGAGTTTCCCCTCCCCTAACGTGTGTAACAACCAATGAAAATGCCAAAGAGGTGGATCAGAACGAATTTCTATAAACAGATACATTCTTTAAAAATCAAAACAACTTTAAAAAAAAAATCACTGTATCGAGATCATGGTTAGCTTTTTGAATAAAAAAAATAAATACTGCAGTAGCAGAGCAGCTAGTTTTTGTAAGACTTGGGTTCAAGATAAATAATCATGATTATCTTTCCTTTAAAATACACACACACACACACACACACCTGTGATGCCTTTCTCCCTCATGGCAAGAGCGGCCATGCTGTCTGTGATGAGTGTAGCAGGGAAGCCCTCAGCCACGGCCTCGTATGCTGTAAGCCTGGCTCCCTGGTTATACGGCCTCGTCTCTGTACAATACACTCGCTTCAGACGACCCAGAGTGTGCAGCGACCGCACCACACCTAAACATACACAGGTTATGATAGGATTACATCATCAGTAATCTCACACACACACACACACACACACACACACACACACACACACACACACACACACACACACACACACACACACACACCCACCCACCGAGAGCGGTGCCGTATCCGGCGGTGGCCAGGCTGCCCGTGTTGCAGTGTGTGAGGATGGTGACGGAGTCTCTCGGCACTCCGGACAGGATGTGCTGGGCGCCATAGTTACCAATCTTCCGGTTATCATTCACATCTCGTTCCAGCATCTCCTCAATCCAACCAATTACGCTGCAGAGGGGCGGAGCCAAGAGAAGAAGAGGTTAGGTAAAAAATTTAGGAAAACCTATAATGAGCTGAAGTTACCACAGGAAGTTATCTTTATAGCTAAAGTTACCACAGGAAGTTATCGTTAGAGCTAAAGTTACCACAGGAAGTTATCGTTAGAGCTAAAGTTACCACAGGAAGTTATCTTTAGAGCTAAAGTTACCACAGGAAGTTATCTTTATAGCTAAAGTTACCACAGGAAGTTATCTTTATAGCTAAAGTTACCACAGGAAGCCATCATTATAGCTAAAGGTACCACAGGAAGCTGTTATTATAGCAAAACTTTCCACTGGAATTTACTGTTATAATGAAAGTTACCACAGGAAGTTATAACAGCAGCTAAAGTTATCATGGGAAGTTATTACGGGCAGTGGTAGCTCAGTGGTTAAGATGTCGTGAGTTCAAAATCCCAGCACTGCCAAGCAGTTGAGGGTTAAGGGCCGTGCTCAAGCCCTTAACCCTAAACTGCTCTGTTGTAAAAATGAGATAAATTGAAGTCGCTCTTGATAAGGGCGTCTGCCAAATGCCATGAAATAAATAAAGTAAATGCAAAAATATTACAGCAGCTAAAGTTACCACAGGAGATTATTACTATAAATTAAACGTCAAATAAACTATATATAAATATGATACTGAAGACTTCAGTGGCTAAGAAGCAAGAATCAAACACAATATAATTCATGCATCTTACATATGTATATAAACAAGCCTAATTGGAGTCGTAGTGTTGCATCAGTTTTTTAAACCCTTATACCTTTCTCGGAGTTGCTCTCCTCCTTTCTCCATGCTCTCGTTCTCGGTGAACTCCATTAGCTCTCGTGCTGCTCGGCCCATATTGACGGCGGTGGGCCGTGCTGAGGTCAGGTGACACAGAGACTCCCTGATGAAGGACACTGGGTCATCACCCCCGGCACCCGCCCGGAGCTCCACTGCCAGGCTCAGGCAGCCCACAATGGCGATGGCAGGAGCGCCACGCACCTAAGGGTTCAAAAGGTCATGAGACAGAAGGGTCATTAGGGCACTTAATAGGGTGGTCTTTCACAATGGATACATGTCACATGAAATGAGGATGAGAATATACAGCACCGGCAAGGGTCTTAGTCATATCTATAGAAAATCTGTACAGCGATGCTTTCAAAGTAATGAAATGGAAAGTTTATAGACATCAGAGAAATTACTATAAATTGCAGAAGACAGTTTTAAAAAAACCAAACCCAAGTCACTATTTGACATGACCAGCCTTTTAGTTGAAACCTGCATTAAATTCTCTCAAGTACACTCATGCAGGTATAAGGAACTCGACTGCCAAGTCTGTCCTACATCTCAGAGAACCTTCCATAGTTCTTCTGCAGAATTTGGTTTGCACTTGCTTCGGTTTCTGCAGTAAAACCAGACAGCTTTGATAATGTTTCCCCCTCCCCCATCTGAAAATGGCTCTCAATCTTACTTTCCTTAATGACATACAAAAAAAACCCCTCTAAAATTTTAAACCCCCTCCTCCCAATCTTCTGTGCTGAACTGTAGTCCTGGAGGCTTGACTATTACGACAGCTTACTCCTGAAAAAATTATTATGACTAGAGGTAAAAAATGTTTTTTTTTTTTTTTTTAAATGTATGTAAGACACCACAATCAGTGAAAGACTGTTACCCTTACACCACATTCCAGGAAGCGTTATCACTCTGTAGGGGAAAAGTTATTACCATAATGACAGCACTTTTTTTTTGTTATTAGTGACAGCACTCTGAGGTAATGGTTACTGCCACTGTGACATCACATTCCAGGAAAGCTATCACCATTACAACATTGTGTTCTGAGGAAGATTACTGATTGTCATTATGACTCAATGTGTGATGTTAAACTGCAGGAAAAGATTGTGCCTGTTTTACGTCAAACTCCAGGAAAAGTTATTACTATTATGAAAGGCATTGTGCCACTGTGGCATGACGCCCTGGGGAAGTTATGACCATCACGACCCGACACCCTGGGGACGTTATGACCATCACGACCCGACACCCTGGGGACGTTATGACCATCACGACCTGACACCCTGGGGAAGTTATGACCATCACGACCCGACACCCTGGGGAAGTTATGACCATCATGACATCACACTCTGGGGAAGGATATTTACATTTGCATTTATGGCACTTGGCAGACACCCTTATCCAGAGCAACTTACGTTTATCTCATTTACATAACTTCCCCCAGAATATTACCATTATGGCATCGCAAACAGGGAAAGGTAGTGTCATTATGAGACCATTCTCCATGAAGAGTCATCATCATCATCATCATGATGTCACATTAAACAGTTACCTATCTAATACATTAAAATATTCATAGATGTCAAATACATTTCTGAAAAACAGAGCCACATCAGAGCCACCTCTAATTGGCTAAATGACTCAATTTAAAAGACAAATATATTGAAAAAATAATAATTCATAGGCTACTTCAGCAAACCACATCTGCTCACAGGAGGACCTCGGAGTGTTTAAACCCCACAATAGCTAAAGTAATATCCAAACCATTTCAGCTCGTAGACCGTCTCGTGCAGGGGGAAAGCGAAAGGAAGCTAAAAGAGCTAGCTGCAACATCAATAATTCATGTTGCAGCTCGGTTGGCTGAAACAGCAGGGCGCGAGCACCTCTAATTAAAAACGATGACGCGCACAGAGGAATAATTGGGTCTGGACGGAAAACGGGGAGGCAGCGGGACGCTTCTACAAGTGACACATCATCGAGGAGGTTAAACAAAAATACAAGAAGAAGAAGAAGAAGAAGGAGAATAGAATTAAAGATCGGGGTTTGAGCTTCCCGTAATGCAGACAGGTTCCGTTCAGTCACCCAGCGCGAGAGCGACGCTGTAGAGCTCGAGCACATCAACGGAGACGCTGACGCGCGCACGCGCGAACAAAAGCGGTTGACACAAAGAAGCGTCTGCGTGCCTCGCGCTCTAACGTTCTTCACGCACCGTGATATTTATAAATAAATAAATACATACATAAAATGCCAACCGGAAAGAAAGAAAGAAAGAAAGAAGTGAAAGACTTGCTGCTCTTTCGTACCTTCATGCTCTTGATGGCCTCGTATCCGTCCTGCACCGAGCGGATCTCCTCGTACACGGTCTCCCGCGGTAGCAGCAGCTGGTTGAGGATCTGCAGAGACCCGGCCCGGTACCGGATCGCTTCTAGCGTCATGACCCCGCTTCAGACCTGCTCAAGTCGAGTTCAGGTTCCGGTGAACGTTATGCACGAAGGATACAGTGAGGAGGGGCAAAAACAACAACAACAAAAAACCCCAAACACCGGGCCGCGGGCGCGCGTGAAAGCCTCTCGGTGTGAGTGCGATTTAAAGGGCTTCAGCAGCGACAACAACGCGCACCGACTTGACAGAGGGACCTCTCTCGCGGAAGCACGTGCTCATTCCGGCAGGAAACGCGAGGCTCTTTTTTTTTGGTCACGCCCACCGTTTTCGGTTCTCATGCGCGCGCCAGTCTCCTTAGCACAGACCGACTGGCGCGCACACGTGAGACTTTACACGCTAACCCTTGGACGGACATAAAATAAATAAATAACAAACACCAGTTCCACACACACACACACACGTTTGTCATACTGTCTTTGTGAGGACCTTCCACTGACATAATTATTAATGAAGCTATACTAAACCTTAATCCAAGTCAGCACAACCAGACATGCATACTTTAGCATCATACTTTAATGAGTCATCATAAGACATTTGCCCAAAAACATCTGCAGTAAATATCAATAAGACATCCAAGCAATCACCTCGGATACACAGTGTTATAGTGTCGCTGCCAAAAATACACCACATACATTAATACATACATACATTTGTTCTGATTGCCATATTTTTAAGTATTATAGAGGAAGGTGTGTGGAAAGTTAGAATGTATATTATAATCCCAGAACCTTGCTATGTTAAACATTCTATAGCATAAAAGCCTCAGGGTGATTAATACAGAGAAGTCTGTGAAGCTTGTAGAGCTGGTATGAGGCCTCCAGTACTGTAGGTGGCGCTGTTCAGAATTTACTGGAAGAAAACTGCTGCTCCTTAAAGTGATAATTTTTTGGACTGAACCTGGTCGAGCAAACCTAGTTTGGGGCGAGCGATGCCTCCACACGACGTCCGTTTCCTCCACAATAACGGCGTATCGTCTCTGCAGGAAGTACGCTGAGGCTTTTTTTTTTTAGTGAGTGCAAGAAAGAGAAGGAAAACACATGGTTTGCGATTGTCCCACGAACACCTTCCTAACGGGATACCTGCATGATTAAGGCTTTCCACTGCGCGGGTTTACCTGTAGCGACCCTTTAATTGAGCTAATTTCCTGTCAAAAATAAAAATTACGGCTAGTCTGGGTTTTTACGGATCGCTGGTTTTGCCTCCACTGTTTACGGACACAAACGAGTTACCACTGGAGCATTTCGAGGGGTAGAACCCAACCCGACGTCTTCGGAGAGGTTTTCCGAGGGCGGCGGGACCAGTGGTGGCTGAGGGGGCGGGGTTGAAAGAAACTTTCAGATTACAGATTTACAAAACCGATGAAGCTGCAATTCAAAAGCGCCGCCATTCTGGCGTCGCGCTGACATCAGACAGGAAATTTGCTACCACGAACCCAAGCCGAACTCGAAACTCGGACACCAACGATCCAGCTCATGAAGGTCTCGGTAACTAGCTGACGAATTAGAAACGAGGTAGAACGAGGCAGAGTAAATTAGCCCGCCCCCCGATACATTCGTACATTCGGCTTTGTTCCAAATGATAGATCGCTCACAATCTGCGCTTTTCTTTTTTTATACCCCAGGACAGTCGTTGTTTTTGAATCTTAACGCGGTCTAGTTTCACCAGCCGAGCGATTCACACTACCAACACGTGCACGTCGGTTTTAACGCTGAGGAACAGCAGCTGGTCGTATTAGCATTCAAAATAACAGACTGTATAATAACAGGAAGTGCTAAGTTAGCTACAATATCGGTTGCATTTGTTTAGCATCACTGCGATCTCTGTCAGGCTTTAGCTAACGGAGCTGGTTCATGCGGGTATAGAGCTCTCCTGTATGAGAACAGCTCATCTGCTGATTAACCAGCAAGCTTCCAGGGCACAAAAAAATCTATTTCCTAAATATTTTTGTTTTTATTTTAGGATTCGGAATGAACTCTTTTCTCACAATTGCTAGTGTTTGGGACACAGCCCTCATTTCCCTACGTAGTCCCTGAAGACCACGATCTGCACCTGATCACCTGGCTCAGGTGTGCTGAAGGTGAGTTGGAAGATCACACATCCGAGAGCTGAAACCTGACATGGCTTCACTTATGTACAGAAGTCCAGAGAGGCCGTACGTTATTTGTTTCGAGGATCGTGTAGGCAGGAGAAGCTCCAGAGTGTACTACGTAGATATTGGCTATCTAGCAAGCATAGGTTCCGTGTGGTTTATTGTGATAATGATGCAAGAAGAATGCATGGCTCCTCTGGACTTCTGTCATTTTATCCAAATGCTGGCTATGAAACATCCCACAGTCAGATTGTTCGCTTTGTCGCTCCACTGTAGTTCAAAGGTCACCCGGGCAACCAGACGAGGGTTAATCCCCGATTACGGACCATGGATCCTCACCCCTCCCCCTTTCCCCCTACGTACACATATACAACCCTCTATTCCCGTCCCATTAAACTTCCCCGGTGGAGTGTTAGCATTATCCCCGTATCACAGCATGCTGAGCTGCACAGAGGAAGGATTAAGCAGAAACCCAGTGCAGAGACCAGATTATTCTTCATATGCTCTCTATAAGGATTTACACCACACACACACACACACACACACACATATGCTCTCACAGAAGGCACAGGGAGCATGGAGACAGAGGAGGGCAGATGGAGAAATCAGAAAAGTAGCAGTACTGCTATACGCCTCATCAAATGTGCAAATGATCGCTAAAGAAGCAGTTTGGCCAAAAACTAAACGTACACAAGCACCCCGAATGCTGAGAAGATCTTCCGAGAGCCTTCTGGGTGCACTTCTGTACCGGAACCAACGAATAAGGTTATAGCCTACACCCTTGTTTCTAAAATATATATATATTTTTAAAAAAGCCTGTGTCTGGTCACTCGGCTTTGAGGAGATTTTCATTGTCTCTGCTGTAGTTTCTGACCCTGTGTGACACACCTTTTTATATATATATATATATATATATATATAAAAAAAAACCCTCGCTATATCTTAAAGCAGAACAACTTGTTTCTCAGGACATGTTTCCTTCCCTTACGTGTGAGCTACGTAGTAAATAAGGAAACGCCAGACAGCCAACAGGTCCTGTAGTGTGTACATTCCATTTCAGGCTAAACTGTTCTGTCGTTATAAAAATAAGCCCAGAGGCAAAAACATCCGATACAATAAGTAGTGCTTCGTGTATACGACGCTGGAGTCGTCCGATCCTGATCATACGGACGTCCACAGAGGCTGTGCGTTACTGTTTTTTTGGGGTTTTTTTTGTCCTGTGACTTTTCCCTTCCGTTTCTCCTGAATGAATAATCGTTACTGAGATAACAGACCGCGTGCACAGGGTCGGAGATGCTGAGCGGCGAGTTAACAAGCTGGTGCTGAATCCTTTCTTCCCACTAGCAAGTGAGACGTGTTTGTGGGCGTGGCCAGACGTTTCGATTAGAAATTTCAGGTAACTGTATGTAAACAAATTAAAGTATAGCTCATCGATTGGATGTGCTGCGGAGCTAATTTGCATAATGTTGAATAATTAGTTAAACAGATGTTAGACAGGGTTACACATCTGGATATACTCCAGATAAGAGAAACTAAATAACACACGGACTCGTTGGCCTTCCATACAGACCAGTACAATTTTTTTTCCTCAGAAAAGTAGTCCAGTGAATCTCAGGTGATTGTGGACTAAAATATCATTAGTGTTTGTATAAGAGGATATAGAGAGAGAGAAAGAGCAGGGAGAAGAAAGGGTGATGCTGTGAGGAAGAGAAGGAAATGAAGTACATGCAGAACACGTGTGTTATTGACTGCCTCTGCGTGTGAGAACGGTTCTCCGACGCCCGTGAACTTCCACCTCCTGCACATGTTCACGCAGAACGCTGCCTCCTAAGAGACTCCATCTGAGAGAGAGAGAGAGGGAGAGGGAGAGAGAGAGAGAGTGTAAAGTGACACACTCTGAACGTATTGCAATCAGCGTTCTTGTTTGTTTTTTGGGTTTTGGCTGTAAGGCCAATATTGAATAACGCGATTACCGAGACAGTACAAACACTCGGTACTGCTCTTTATCCGACCCAAACCACTCTCACTCTCTGACACGAATAAACAACGACCTGTCACTCACAGCGGCAACATACAGGTTTAAAGGTCTCAAGGCTGAAAAGAAATCTTTCCGTTTTTGCTCGTGTGGGACGAGCGATACAGAGTATGGAGGCTTGTTTGGAATTTATTCAAAAGGAAACTCAAGTGAGCAGAGCTCGCTCTCTAGCGATAACCTCCTTTACTAACTCCAGCTATAGCTAAACTAGTTCACTAGTAAACTTACCTCAACCTCCACCAGCTTCAGTCTTCCTAGTGCATCTTTAGCTGCTTCCTGAACACAGAGAGAACGTGATAAAGACATCTAGAAAGGAACGGCAACATGTTTACGGCGATCTGTGTATACGTGTGTGTGTGTTTACTCACTCTGTTGCCTTCACTGGAAAACTTCTTCACTGAATCAGCAAGACCAACAGCGAACTTATTTAACACACGATCATACTCTAAAAGAGAGAGAGAGAGATACTGTGAGAGCGAGAGCATGATAATGTGTGTGTGTGTGTGAGAGTGTGTGTGTGAGAGAGAGAGAGAAAATGTGTGAGAAAATGTGAGACAGAGAGGAGAGAGAGATATAATGTGGGGGGAGAGAGAGAGAGAGAAAATGTGTGAGAGAAAATGTGAGACAGAGAGGAGAGAGAGATATAATGTGGGGGGAGAGAGAGAGAGAGAGATAATGTGAGACAGAGAGGAGAGAGAGATATAATGTGGGGGGAGAGAGAGAGAGAGAGATAATGTGAGACAGAGAGGAGAGAGAGATATAATGTGGGGGGAGAGAGAGAGAGAGAGAGAAAATGTGTGAGAGAAAATGTGAGACAGAGAGGAGAGAGAGATATAATGTGGGGGGAGAGAGAGAGAGAGAGATAATGTGAGACAGAGAGGAGAGAGAGATATAATGTGGGGGGAGAGAGAGAGAGAGAGATAATGTGAGACAGAGAGGAGAGAGAGATATAATGTGGGGGGAGAGAGAGAGAGAGATAATGTGAGACAGAGAGGAGAGAGAGATATAATGTGGGGGAGAGAGAGAAAGAGAGAGAGATAATGTGAGAGAGAGGAGAGAGATATAATGTGGGGGAGAGAGAAAGAGAGAGAGATAATGTGAGAGAGAGGAGAGAGATATAATGTGGGATAGAGCGAGAGAGAGAGAGATAATGTGAGAGAGAGAGATAATGTGAGAGAGATATAATGTGGGGGAGAGAGAGAAAGAGAGATAGAGATAATGTGAGAGAGAGGAGAGAGATATAATGTGGGAGAGAGCGAGAGAGAGAGAGATAGAGATAATGTGAGAGAGAGAGAGAGAGAGAGAGATAATGTGAGACAGAGAGGAGAGAGAGATATAATGTGGGGGAGAGAGAGAGAGATAATGTGAGAGAGGAGAGAGATATAATGTGGGAGAGAGCGAGAGAGAGAGAGATAATGTGAGACAGAGAGGAGAGAGATATAATGTGGGAGAGAGCGAGAGAGAGAGAGATAATGTGAGACAGAGAGGAGAGAGATATAATGTGGGAGAGAGAGAGAGAGAGAGAGAGAGGAGAGAGATAATGTGAGACAGAGAGGAGAGAGAGATATAATGTGTGTGTGAGAGAGAGAGAGAGATAGAGATAATGTGAGACAGAGGAGAGAGATATAATGTGAGAGAGAGAGAGAGAGAGATAATGTGAGAGAGGAGAGAGAGATATAATGTGTGTGTGAGAGAGAGAGAGAGATAATGTGAGACAGAGAGGAGAGAGATATAATGTGGGAGAGAGAGAGAGAGGAGAGAGAGAGAGGAGAGAGATAATGTGAGAGAGAGAGGAGAGAGATAATGTCAGACAGAGAGGAGAGAGAGATATAATGTGAGAGAGAGAGAGAGATAATGTGAGACAGAGAGGAGGGAGAGATATAATGTGAGAGAGAGAGAGAGAGATAATGTGAGACAGAGAGGAGGGAGAGAGAGACATAATGTGAGAGAGAGAGAGAGAGGAGAGAGATATAATGTGGGAGAGAGAGAGAGAGAGAGAGATAATGTGAGACAGAGAGGAGAGAGAGATATAATGTGAGAGAGAGAGAGAGATAATGTGAGACAGAGAGGAGGGAGAGAGAGATATAATGTGAGAGAGAGGAGAGAGATATAATGTGGGAGAGAGAGAGAGAGAGATAATGTGAGACAGAAAGGAGAGAGAGATATAATGTGAGAGAGAGAGAGAGAGAGGAGAGAGTGCCACGTTATGTAGTGGACTACTTATCCAAAAGAAAAGCCACCTAAATATAATAATATTTATTCCGTTGCCATGACAACAGCTTTTTGTTGATGAGCTATAAATATTGAAATGCATGGTGTCATATTGTATATAGGTCACTTTAAATGTTCGCAGTAAAGTATTATAAGAATAAGTAAATGAAGGCATTCTTCTCCTGTGTGCGAGTGTGCGCGAGTGTGTGTGTGTGTGTGTGCGCGTGTGCGACCTGCTAACACCGCTGAGGATCCTCTCCCCAAGTAGGATTTTTGCCAGTGCAGTCGCTGACAGATCTCTTTATGCTGGTTCAGCAGGTCTGGCGGTGGATCCCGTCTATTTTTCTTACACTCACCAATCTGTGGACGGAGAAACAAACAGTCTGACCTAAATATAAACCAGATTTTGGTGGGGGTCCCCCCCCACTCCCACCGTCCATCAGGTCCTGTGATGTGTACAGAAAAGCAGTGTTATAAGACGCAATTTTCGAATGACCCTCACAGTAAAATATCCATCCTGAACGTTTAATCTTTTGAAGACGATGTCGGTTTATAAGCTCTCAAAATTAACGTACTTCTTCTGGTAGAAGGATTACTAAACTCTGCATCCAGTTACATCCAAGATATACAAAAGGTAAGCTGTTACTAAGGCTAACGTTCGAAACCTGTATTTTTATTTCTATTTAATGCTAATTTGTGCGAACAGTAATGAAACTATTCGGTATACAACCGGATACAGCACCGCCGCTGTACGTTCTTTTTAACCACAGCTCCACAGGAATCTCTTTCCAAAGAAAGTAATTATGCTAATGGAAGGTAAATGATGTTTAGCATGACACTGAATGCAATTTATACTATGATACAGCGCACACACACACACACACACACACACTGACCTTTCTCTCTAGTCTTTCCTTGTCGTAGTTGAGGAGGCTGAAGCTGTGGAGTTTGTATTGAGGAGGTGAAGGACTGAAAAGAAGAAAAGAGCTCTATACTCAGACAATTGTGCAATACAATTTCATCTATTCAACTGTTAGATTTTTGGTTAGGTCGTCTATTACTAACAGGACACACACACAGAGTGTATTACCCTGGTTGGATGCTCTTTCCTTGATCGTTGCGGGGTTTGGATTTTGGTGAAGGTGCCTAATGGGAAAGAATCAAATATGAACTGTAGCTGCAAGCTGATGACGATGATGATGATGACGCGGGGTTTCATGGGATTTTTATGGTAGTAATAGAATAGATGTAAGACATGGCTTTCTGAATGGTGCGCTGAAAAATAACACTATTATCCGTGTTAACAAAACAAAAATGCAAATATGCCCAGTGGAGAGACAGGATGCGCTTTATAGCCTAGTTAAACAGAGAGAAATAAATCTGTGTGTAGGATGGAACTGTACATTCGTTACCAACACGTCTGTCAAATCTGCCTTTTTTATTATATTTTTTTAAAAAGTGAAATATTCCCAAAAATGTGCCAAAACATAATCAAAAATGTAAAAGACCAAAAAACAAGAATAGAGAAGCAGGTCAAATTTTTATAAAGAACAACAATGACGATGATGAAATGTAGGCAACACTCTACAATAACTGAATGCAGATGAACATTCCACCAGATTAAAAAGAATGGGAAAAAAATACAATAGATAGTAGGTAAAATATCTCCTTGGTGCTAATATGATACTTCATGCATGGCCCCCTAATGTCATCCTTGGTGCCTGGCCCCCCAAATATGCTCCATGATTTCACGCTTACTTTTTTCATCCTTTTATTTCTTCTGTCCTGTCCTTCATCAGTTTATCCCTCTTTCTCTCGCCGAGTGTTTGTTCTTACCCGTTCTCTCGCTCTCTCTCTGTCGGGGGTGATGGCCGGTGGATCCACTACGATCCATTTCTCTGTGACGGGCTGAAGCTGGACCCCGCCCAGTGGCTCCCGAATCTTCACCCTCACCTCCAGCTTCCCTCCTGTCGCCTTCCTGCCATCCAGCACCTTACACACAGACAGCACCTCACTTGTTAACCACATTTTTGTATGTCTTTGATGTATAGATATGACGAGGATTCTGATGAGTGAGTGATATTTTATGAGAGTGAAACATGAGTGAGTCTGTGTGTGTATAACTCACATCTATAATCTCTCTGATCTCACACTGATTCTCCAGTGCTTCGAGTTTCAGCTGAGCATTTCCCACCACCTTATCATTCTTGAAGAGGCCACTAAACACACACACACACACACACACACACACACACAAATTCACAGTCACATTTTCATTGACGTTGATTTATCATTTCTAGTTTTTCTCAGGTGACCTGTGGTCCAGGTAAAAAGTAAGCGTGGTGCAGGTTGTGAATGCATGGTGTGTTTTTCTCCACAAGCTCAGCTGCATTTCGAGTGCTCAGGTTTTTTTTTTAACTGCACGTTAAAACAAAGTTTGGTGAATGATAGAGAAGTACAAGAAAGCCTCACCCTTTGTGGACGACCTCGAACTTGATGCCTTTGGTCTGCACCACTCTCTTAAAGCCTCGGTGTGTTCGGTTGATCTGCAGCTTAAACTGCGCTCTGAACTCTGTTGGTCACAGAGGAAAGGGAAAAGAGAAAGAGAGAGAAAATACTGTGACCGTGCGTTCACACAATCCCACGAGTGTATGACTGACGTCGCTTCAGGTCTGTTGTGGGTGTGGCCTTTTTAGGTGTTTATCTTTTTTTTTTTTTTTTTTTTTTTTTTTTTTTAAATCTTCCAGTAGAAATGATACTAGCTAAAATGGTCATCATGAATCTTATATAAACATCACCAGATCTCAATTTCCTCATGTAAATTTCCAAAAACCTATACATAACTACAGTCCCCTCCGAAAGTATTGGAACAGCAAGGCCAATTCTTTTGTTTTTGCTATACACTGAAGACATTTGGGTTTGATATCAATTTCAGCTTTGATGTCCTGGTATTTACATCTAGAGGCCTTAAACAACAAACTATGAAATAAATTCCAATCTGGCTTTCTGATTCTTACTGCTGATGAAAGGTCTGCATGTATATTTATGCTCTCGAAGTCTTCTTCGAACGGTGGATTGTGATACCTTCATCCCTGCCCTGTGGAGGTTGTTGGTGACTGTTGTTTTTGGGGTTTTCTTCACAGCTCTCACAATGTTTTTATCTGTAGTTTTCCTTGCCTGACCCATTCTGTGTCTAGTTGCTCAGTACACCAGTGGCTTCTGTCTTTTTCTGTCAAGACATTCCAAATTGTTGTATTGGTTTCCCCTCTTTTCTCAGCTTCAAAATGGCTCGCTTTTCTCCCATAGACAGCTCTCTGGTCTTCATGTTGGTTTATCCGTTTTAACAACAAATGCAGTCTTCACAAGTGAAACTACAGATGTCAAACCAAGTACAGAAGTTCAGAGCAGAAGTTCCATTCTTTAAACAATCAATCTAACAAGGCAGACCTGGGCAGCAAGAAACACCAATGTTCCAATATTTTTGATCACTTGACAAAAAAATATGGGTGGGTTCAAACATAAGGTGCCATGTTGCTCAACACATCTAGATGTAAATATCAGGAAATAGAAGCTTAAATTGTCATGATTGGCTGGTGCCATTTGATTGACAGGCTGCAGAGCCACCATTTTTAATACTGTAATATTACCAAGAAGATAATGAGACCATGGTTATAGGTCTCCCCTCCATGTTTCTGAGCCAAAGCGGATACATGGAGAGTAAATGCAGGATGGGAAGTGGTGAGAGAAGAGAATTGTTTGGATTTTTCACTTTACGGGATTATAATTAAACACGAAACTTGTCACTGCTGCAAACCTACACAAGAGCTGAAAGGTCATCTGTCGCTTGATAGTGGAACACGTGGTTAAATGGTTTGTGTGTGTGTGTATACCTGGGCAGTTGGTGCTTTTCACAGTGTTGGTTTTGTCTCTTTGAGCTTCTTCCTACACAACAAATAAACGATACAATTACCAATGATACTATTTTGACAGAGAGAGAGACCGAGAGAGACAGTTCTTTTTTTTCCTTTACCGAACTAGGGAAGGGAAACTCAAAGCGCACACTAGCGTCCAAATCATGGGCTGAAAATCCTGCAGGACAGAGAGAGAGAGAGATGAAATGAGAATGATGTAAGAACAAACAAGCAGGAACTCATCTTTTCATCTCACACACACACTCACACACACACACCTGGAGTGGGTAGGTTGATTCCTTTTATGATTGTCAGCTCCATCTCACTGGCAGTCAAATTGGGGAAAATCCTACAGAGAGACAGAGACACAATTCAGCCCACGTCATCTTCTCATATTGGCACTTTGTGTGTGTGTGTGTGTGTGTGTGTGTGTGTGTGTGTGTGTTTACTTGACGGTGTTGATGGTGCGCTCCTCTGTGTGGTGACCTGGAACAGGATAGCCTTTAGCATGAGCTTTCTTCAGCAGCTCAATATTACTCATACACTCCTCCGCCAGCTTCTCAAATCTGCAAACACACACACACACACACACACCAGTATTTCTCATTTCATGCTGCTTGTGGGTTATGAATGTTATATTAAAAACATCCATCAGCTGAACTCACTGATCAGAGAACTGTGCTAGTGGGCGGGGTCTAATATGCTAATGAGCACACTTCATTGACCACCCCTTTGACCAAGCGCTCCTCCCTTGTCCTTCCCAAAAAACCTCCCCATGTCTTCGATTCAGCTGTTTCTACAGTATACGCTACATCTCAGCGATGATTTAACAAGTCAAACGATCTCAAAATCACCAATTACGTGAGTCCACTAGCTACAAACGCACTTTATGCTACTTGTTAGCAGCGTGAGGTCACGTCTCGGCCGATCGGTTACATTCACGCCATTTCTTTTTTGCTTAACGATTCCAATAACTCCTACCTTGTGGTCTCGGCCATGTTGCCCATTTGAGTGAACTGCTGCGAGTAGCTCAGACATTTCTGTACAGAGAGAGAGAGAGACAGCGAGAGAGAGAGAGAGAGCAGTTTGTAAATGTAACTTTGTTTAAAAGTAAATTGAATTTTTCTCAGTATTTGCTGATCAAGAACAGCACCAGCAGGAACTAATGGTGTATTTGACTAAAGGTCGTAATTTGTCATTTCCATCCTCCAACCGGATAAAACACCAACCGTTTACGTATGTAATAACAGGATTATGAAATGACGGGTTTATTAGATAATGCAGTACATTAGACTGCACTGTTCAGTGTTATAACCCCTGTTTTTAATGTGTAATACGAGTGTAGTATGCAGGTAAAAAGTGTTGGCGAGCGCGTGCTGACCTCGTGCTGCTGCCTGAGGCGCTCCATGAGCTGAGCGTACTGCTGGGACAAGCGGGAAGAGAGAGAGGACGAGCGAGCTTGAGAGAGAGCGTATTCTTCCTCGCTCACTGGGGCACTGGGTACCTACACAGAGAGCGAAGGGGGGGGGGGGGTGTTACAGTCAGGTAAATGTCAATGAAACAAATTAGAGAGCAAATAAAGACTCTGACCCAGGGACTCTGACCGCACCATGGAGTAATCTCATGTGCATACTGTTATAGCTGTACTTACGTGGTATCAGTACTACAGTCATAATGGTAGTATTATGCCAACACTAGCTCACACACCTTGCTGATATCGACGGGAAGGCCTCCTTTGGCTGCGGTGATCATGTGGTCGAGTCCCTTGGCGTTGCGCAGGTGCTGCGCTGCTCCCTGAACATCCTTCATCTGCTTCGAGCGCAGGGCCGCTTTAATAAACTGCTGCCTGCGATGGAGCAGGAAGTCCAGCTGCTGCTGAACTACACACACACACACACACACACACACACACACACACACACACACTTACATCAACTCACTGATTTATGTTAGCAGTTTTATATGTAATTGTTTATATGTAATTGTTATTTGCCCGTTTGATAGTGGTGTTACAGTCTGTGGTGTTACTACTCCAACATTTATGGTAATTTTGCCAGAATGGTTTTAGAGTCCTACTCCAGCATCTGTGGTAATTTAACATTTATTTGTGTTTTTGCAGTGCTACGTAAGCAGTTTCTGGTCATTTTGCCCATTGGTTATTGTTTTTACAGTGCTACTCCAGAAATTACGCCACATTTGTCCATTTCCTAAGTGTTTTACAGTGCTACTTCGGCAATTATCATGATTTCATCCATTTCTACAGTCCTACTCCAACAGTTATGAGCGTTTACCATTTGTTAGCACGTTTACAGTTCTTCTTCTCCAACGTTTATGGTAATTCTGCCCATTTGCTAATGCTTTTAGAGTGCTACTAGTGACATTGCGACTCCAGTAATTATGGTAATGTGCCCATTTGTTAGTGTATTTACAGCTCTTGTGCTGCTTCAGTAGTTACAATAGTTTGTCATCAATATATCAAGCTAAATCATGTACTGTAATAACTGTCACGCTTGTTATTTAAAGTGAGTGACACTAGGGGAAGGTTTGGAGGCAATATAAATGTTATAGCGAATTAAAATGGCTGCTCCATTGATGAGGATTATACAGCAAAGTGGAGAATATACTGATCCTCGGTGATACACACCCACCCACTCACCTTTAGACCCCACTTTGGGGGTGTCTGTGGAGGCCGTGGGGGTCACTGCAGGGGACGAGGAGTGTGAGGGAGCGGGGGCTCGAGCTTTCTGTGCAGCAGGACGCACCGCTGGCTATACAACACAACGGAAACATACAAAAACAACCCAAAACCAGGATCAATACAGAGAACAAGCAGAGCCACTGACTTAAAAATGGTGTATTAAAGCCAAGTAGCAATTTCCAGGCAAGACAAGTTTACTTATATAGCACATTTCATACACATCGCTAAAAGCTAAATAAAAGCAAGCGATTAGCTCTTTTCTAAGCTAATTAGCTAAAAGATTTAGCTAAAATCTTTGCGTAAATAAATCAAGAACACCAATCATGTCTTGCCTGATGGACTACATTTTGTTTGAGGGAACCTTTAGCGAGATTCCTGAAATATTTCACAATGCTCCTTTTCCTAGCGACTCTACACCTCCCTGATCACTGTAACATTCAGAATGAATTTTAATCACAGTCCTTCCCTCTAATTGTCCTTTTTTTGGTATGTTACCTTTGCACCTTCCTCCTCTGGCCCATCGTCATCATCCCCTGCATCTGCATCCTGATTGGCCAGTTTCACGGCCGTTTCCAGGACACCCAGGAAGTTTTGCTCTGCGCTTTCGGCACCCTGTAGAGGAGGACAACCTGAGAGAGGGAAATAAAAACAAGACCATAAACACACTTGGACACACACAGACACGCAGACATTGGTACGCTTCAGGTGTGTGTGTTACCTGGCGGTACTGGTAGCTCTGCTAGATTCACAGGTCGTCCTGCTTTGTGCGCCTTAATGGCATCTTGATATTGCTAAACACACACACACACACACACAAAACAAATATTATTTTGTCTATAATCTCAAACACCGATACATCTAACTGCTGTCAGCACCGGTGAAGGAGGCATGGCCTCTGTGGGTGTCAGTCCCGGTGAAGGAGGCGTGGCCTCTGTGTGAGTCCCAGTGAAGGGGGCGTGGCCTCTGTGCGTGTCAGCCCCGGTGAAGGAGGCGTGGCCTCCGTGGGTGTCAGTCCCGGTGAAGGAGTCGTGGCCTCCGTGGGTGTCAGTCCCGGTGAAGGAGGCGTGGCCTCTGTGGGTCAGTCACTGTGAAGGAGGCATGGCCTCTTTACCTTAGCAAGGCGCTGGTGCATGCGAGCTTTCCGGTCATCTCCTTTGCTCTTGGCACTCTCAGCTGCACTCTTGTATTTGTCCATGCGCTGCTGCAGTGCCTCGGCCAGGTTACGGGGAGCAGGAAGGGCTACACACACACACACACACACACACACACACACACAGGTTATTTCTAGACTAGTATTTGGTATCAATGTTGCACTGTAGTCTAAATACCCCCACAAGCAGAACACTTACGAGCGTCAGGTACTGGAGTATCAGTGGTTGGAGGAGCAGGGGCGGGTCTGGCAGATGCAGATTGAGGAGCTGGAGGAGAACACTCAACTACAACAGGGGCAAGAGCAGAGTGTATGTGTGTATGAGAGAGAGTGAGAGGGAGAGAGAGAGAGAGAGAGAGAGAGTGAGATCGAGCAAAACCCATGTATTGAATAGAACATGTACAGTGATTGTTGACATTATCAAAGTATAAGTGACATGTGATGTACAGGGCAGACCAGGAGGGGGCGGCAGTGAGCTGACATCCACGCGCTCTCCTCTGTCCATCGCTTCCACTATAGAGTCCAACTTCTGTAAAGGAGAGAGTCAGATAATAGAAAGAATTTCTTTATTGTCAAACAGTAAGATGAATAGGTATGGGCCATTTCCCCTATATCCCTCTACACTAATCTTTGGCGTTGCGTTTGCAGATATGGATACGCAATTGTGGAGGTCAACAATATTTATTTTTCTGTTTGTTGGACTGTACCCCTCCGCACTGGGAGACCCATTCGGCCACGGCTCTATTGTTTACACTAGGGAGCAGCTGTTAGCACTGAGCAACACCAGGATACACTCCTACAGAAAGACCAGTGATCCCCGAGGAAATTAGGAGAAGGAGATGGCGAAGGAGAGCTGGACTTAAACGCCGGGAGTGAAGAAAAAAAAAGGGTACAAACCATTCATTCTGTCCGTTATTATGGGGAATGTGAGATCTCTCTCCAATAAGATGGAAGAGCGAACGGCGCTAACCAGGATGCAGAGGGAGTACCGGGAGTGTAGCATCATGTGCTCCACGGAGACGGTTGAGCGAGCTCAGTACGGATTCACTGGACAGATTTCAACTTGTGAGAGCGGACAGGAAAGCAAAGGAGAGCAGCAAGAGGAAGGGTGGGGGAAGAGCGATGTTTGTGAATGAGAGATGGTGTAACCCTGGGCTTATCAGAGTTAAAGAGCAGCGGTGCACTAAGGATATTGAGTTGCTAACGGTTAGCATGTGGCCATATTACCTTCCGAGGGAGTTCTCGCACGTCATCGCGAGAACTGTCTACATCCCACCTCGGCTAACACTACAGCGGCATGTGAGCTACTTCACACTGTTCTGTCACAGATGCAGACATCGCACCCACAGTCCCTCCTTCTCATCTCCGGGGACTTTAATCATGCTTCCCTGTCCTCAGTATGTTAAATGCCACACTAGGGGCAATAAAACATTGGATCTGCTGTATGCAAACACAAAAGATGCATACAGCATTTCACCCCTTCCCCCGCTTGGCCGCTCAGATCACAACCTGGTCCGTCTTCTGTCTGTCTACATACCTTTGGTGAATTAAAAAACCTCCAATTACAAGGTATGTGAGAAAATGGTCTGAGGAGACCAGAGAGGCACTAAGACACTGTCGTGAGTTTACAGACTGGGAAATGCTCTGTAGTTCGCACGGAGAGGACATTGACAGTCTCACTCACTGTGTAACGGACTACATTAATTTCTGTATGGAGAACACTGTGGAAGGTTCGGAAGAAGGTTTGGTGTTTTTCCAACAACAAACCCTGGGTGACTCCAGAACTCAAAGCTCTGTTAAAGGAAAAAAAAAAGAGACTGTTCGGATTAGGGGACAAAGATGAGATGAGGAGGGTTCAAAAACAGCTCAGAGGGGAGATAAGGAAAGGAAAAGACAGCTACAGAAAAAAGTTGGAGGAGCACCTTCAAGAGAACAACATGACGGCGGTCTGGAGGGGACTGAAAACAATTTCAGGTCAGAACAAAGACAATGGGAGGGGCCTTGTATCCGGCGACCGTGACAGGGCAAATTAATTAAATCTGTTTTATAATAGATTTGATTCGGCTCCATCTCCTCCCCCCTCCGACCAGACCTCAGACCTGTCAGCGACTCAACCTTTCCCTCTTGGGCCATTAGGCACCCCCTCCTCCACCCCCAGGGCTCCAGGAATATTGGCATTATCCACCTCACACCTCAGAGCTTCTGAGATATCAGCATTACACAACTCACACCTCTCCTCTGCTCACCGTCCCAAACTCGAGGAGGTTTCACACCCCTCCCCCCATACCACTCATCAGGGATCGCCAATAACCCCCCCCCCCTGCAGTCTCTCTCTGACACTCAATCAGGTGAAGAAGGAGCTAAAGAAGATCAAGGCAAGAAGGGCCCCAGGCCCGGATGGAATCAGCTCCAGACTGCTCAAAGACTGTGCAGATCAGCTCAGTGAGGTCATCCTGCACATCTTTAATCTGAGCCTGAGACTACACAAGTTCCAGTACTGTGGAAGACTTCCTGTGTGGTTCCAGTACCCAAAATTGCACATCCGAGTGAGCCAAACCACTTCAGACCGGTAGCCTTAACTTCACACCTGATGAAGTCCATGGAGAGGATTGTACTGCGACAGTTGTGGACCCTAGTGAGCTCAGAGCTAGACCCCCTACAGTTTGCTTACCGACCAGGTATTGGGGTTGAGGATGCAATTATTTATCTGATGCATAGATCACTTCTACACCTGGAGAATACCGGGAGCATTGTGAGGATCATGTTTTTTGATTTTTCCAGTGCTTTCAACACAATACAGACATCACTACTAAGGGGGAAGCTTTTGGGAGCTGGAGTTGATTGCCATCTGGCTGCATGGATGACCAACCACTGACAGACCACAGTATGTGAGGCTCCAGGACTGTATGTCTGATGTGTTGGTCAGCAGCACGGGAGCACCGCAGGGTACAGTGCTTACGCCATTTCTCTTCACCCTGTACACAGCGGACTTCAGGCATAACACTAACAGCTGCCATATGCAGAAGTTCTCTGATGATACGGTCTTTGTTGGACGAGTATCAGAGGAGAACGATCAGGAATTCTGGGAGGTCATCGCTGACTTTGTCAACTGGTGTGAATTAAATCACCTCTGCCTCAACGCCAGCAAGACAAAGGAGTTGGTAGTCGTCCTCTGCAGGAGGCCACCCCAGTCTACACCGGTGAATCCAGGGTATGGACATCGAGAGGGTGGAGACATAATTCCTGGGTGTTCACCTCAACAGTAAACTGGACTGGTCCACAAACACAGATGTCCTATACAAAAAGGGCCAAAGTCGTCTCTACCTGCTGACGAGACTGAGGTCTTTTGGTGTGTGCAGGACCCTGCTTAAAACTTTCTATGACACTGTGGTAGCATCTGCTATCTTATATGCAGTAGTTTCCTGGGGAGTTGGGAGCACAGAGAGGGACAGGAAATGTCTCAACAAACTGGTTAAGAGGGCTAGCTCTGTCCCGGTCTACCCTCTGGACAACATAAAGGTGGTGGGGGAGAGGAGGATGTTAGCTAAGATGGCATCTATCATGAGCAATTCCTCTCACCACCTTTATGAGATACTGGGGTCCCTGAGCAGCTCCTTCAGCAGCAGACTGCTGCACCCTCAGTGCAAGAAAGATCGCTACCGCAGGTCCTTCATCCCTACAGCAGTCAGATTCTTTAATGCAACAACGACATAATGTACCACTGCTAGCTGTTTTTTTGCATCATCAACCCACACATTATTATTATTTGTTGCTCATCCCTCTATTGTTAACTCCGCAATAATCCATTTATCCATTCATGTATATAAACAAGGTGTTACACATCTGTATATATTCAAATTTATATTCATCTGTACATAGATTGAGGTGTTCATAGTGTACATATTACCATTATTATTATTTTACTACTCTAATTCTTATTTTTCTATTCCTACAGTGTAAAACATATATATATATATATACTTTATATCAATTCAATTCCTATTTAATGTGTATTCTTTCCTATCTGTTTTTTGGGTAACTGAGCTGCTGTAAGGAGGGAATTTCCCCAGTGTGGGATCAATAAATCTTATATAAAATATTTGACAGTTTTCACATTTTCACAGAAACACCATCTCAGGCATTTCTCAATTGTGTATTAACCTCACAAGTGTTTACTAATGCTAATTTCTTTATAAAATAAATAAACAATCAGGACGCAACGGTTACCTTGGCGACAACAAGGTGTTGTCTGGCGAGGTCTGTGTTTCCACTCTGTTTAGCCTGAATAGCCGCCAGTTTATATTCCCTCTGTCTGCTCAACACACTGGACTTCAGCTCTGCAATTCACACACGCTCACACACGTGATATAGCACAATATGTTGGGAAATTCAGTGTTTATGTGTGTGTGTGTGTGTACCTGAATGCTGGGCACTGGGCTGGATGGGAGTTAAGGGCGATATGGCTGGTGTATCTGGCGTCACAGCCGGCGTTTTCTGATTGGGCGGCTGCAGCAGCTGAGGTTTGGGCGGGGCCACAGGCTTCGCCTCCTGTAGCGGTTTCTCGTTGGTCCTTGGCCGGGAGGCGTGATCTGGTGCAGGCTGTTCTTGTTCTCTGATTGGTTCTTGCTGTGCAGTGTTGGGTTTAGCCCCAGTAGCGACGGGAGGCGGGATCTCCTCCTCGTTAATGGGTTTTCCCTTTTTCACCGAAGCCAGCATAGACTGTAGTGTCTGTACCAACAATTAAACACAAAAACACACATCACTTCAGTTGCCTTCTCTGGCTAGCAGATTTCTGGGCCTGAAAACTGTAAAGAGCAACTTGAAATGAAAGTACTGAGATTCACAGCATGGCAATTTTACAAATAAGGTATCTGAAGCTATACATTTGCTATAACCCACAATTTAGACCTTAAATTGGAATTAGTTTAGCATTACAATATGAGCATTAGAGCCATTGGATCACCTTCAGTCCACGGTCGTATCTACGAGCCTTACTGGCCTCTCCTGAAGCTTTGGCGTTGGCGATGGACAACTGGTACATATTGATACGCTCCTGCAGGAGAAACTCCTGACCGCCAGCACCACTCGGGGTAGTGTGGGTGGATTTAGGGGTTATGTTAGAGTGCTGAGACAGGATTGGTGCAGGAGCTGGTTCCTCTTGATCATCTTCCAGAACCTCATTTAGCTCAGCCTGATTTATAAAGACACATCACATCATAGAGGAGCCAGGGTTAAACAAGTTATTTTGTCTAATTCTGTTCTTCCCAAAACTGGTGAAGATCTTTGTTGTTTGAATTTGGTGTGAGCTAATCTACCAACCGAATCTAACCAAACCAACCAAAGTTAACCTAGACATTGAAAAGTACACCTAGTAGACAAAAGTTCATCTAATAAACAAAAGCTGACGTAGCGAGTGAAAACTATCCTGGCAAGCCCAACCTAGTAATGGCTTTAGACTCAGGGTTCCCATCTGAACCCCAGCGTATTGCATGGTTCTGAGTTCTCTCGTTACCAGGAGATCGGCGTCGTCCTCCAAGTCTGCATCGTCATCTCCGTCCTCGTCCAGGTCCTTCATGCACAGGGCGGCCATGCGCTCAATGTCCTCCATGGGGACAGGAGCTACCATGGGAACAGAAATTTTAATTATCCTAATTTTTAAAAGAAATAAATCACTTATTTTCCATCTGAAGTTATGCTTCCCACCTTTCCCATCCTCTTTCTTCCCTTTCAGCCCAGCACTGCCTCCTCCAATCAGAGCAAAAAGCTCCGCCTCTAACTCCTTCTCATTTCCGCCCAAGTCGTTCAGGCCAGCGTCCGGAGACAGATCCAAGAGCAAACCCATCTGAGAGAGACACGGAAGTAACGTCACTCATGAAGCAATCCATAATCACAAACCCAGCAGCAGATATCTGATGTTGATGTGGAGATGCAAAATGGGAAATGAGACTGTCTTGAGCTCCGGACCACGTTTACCTGTTTGGCTCGTGCGGCTCCTTGGCCTTTCTGTGGAGGATTCCTGCCACGACTCATGACAGCTGAAACACAATGAAAAGGAAGTTCAGGTTTACCTGGTGTCATCAATAGCCCGGTCAGGCACCCTGAATAGCAATTAAATGTGGAGTTTATCAGAAAAGCATCCCTTTTTAACGGCAAATAAAGTCATTCAGCTAAGATATATGTTTGGTGTCTGATGTTTGCTTCACTTCTGACGTGAAACTGACAAGTCATGGGGGTCTCACCTCAAATCTGCCTTACTTACATATAGACACCAGTTGTAACTGGACGTCCTTCTGGACGACCAGAATCACTATTTTGCCTAAGTGCAGTTTGGTAGGACTCCACCTCCCAATTAGGCCCCGCCTCCCGCACTTTGAAGGTGGAATATTTTTTATTATTTATTTATTTATTAAAGTATGACATGTTTTATGCATTTATAGTTACGTTACATGTTGTGGAACCTCCAACACACAATTTAGTTCCTGTTCTCACTTACGTTATAGCAGCATCTCAAATCTTTTCTCTCTCTCTCTCTCTCTCTCTCTCTCTCTCTCTCTCTCTCTCTCTATCTCTCTCTCTCTCTCTTGAAGTTAATAAGACAGTGGGGGAAAAAACACGGCGTTTCATGTTACCGCCCCTCGGTCCCAGAGAGTTTCCCGACTATTACAAAGCTCTGACACCGGAGGCTCCTTACAGTGAACGTGTGAATCCTTTACTGAAATCTCTGATATCAAGGATTATCTCTGTTATTTGAGAAAGAAAACCGTGTAAAAAGATTAAATAAACAAAGCAGTCGCTGTAGAAACTATGGGTGCGTCTCAATCAGTTTACGGTGTACACGAGTTCGGGTACTGGTATTGACCCCGGCTCACTACACATCAGGACGTTATCAACAGGCAGGACTGACATCTTTCTGACATTAAACGTCATATAAATGTGTTTGCTTTGTCACACGCGATTCTGTCACGGTACTTCGAGCAGGATCGTAAGCAAGCTGGCGGATTTTTAAAAATCGTTAAAACACTTAAAAGTCGTTAAATTCCATCAAACGTCAAATAAAGTAAAAAAATCGCTGACGTACGTAATCATTTGAGAGCCACGACAGCGATAACAAGCCACTTATATTTGTAGACGGAAGTCGGCTCAGGGTTTGTCCACCGTTTTTAACTGAGCTGAGAGGCTTCAGAAAACATGACGTCATTTCCAGTAAGGGAACATAGTGCATTGTCGGGGTTTTTTAGGAACTGGAAGGATTTTGCGATCGAGACAGCCCTTAAAATGGCCGACTCCCTGATCGATACCCTGACTACTGAACTAGGCACCTGATCGAGACACGCCCTAAAACTTATCCCATAGACCGCATTAATATAAATCTATTGCTTGAATTACAGTCGACACTAATGTCTGAGGTGCTGTTGATGACAAATACCACTTTCTGACCAATCTAATTTAAAAAAGAAAGTTTTCAAAGACTTTAGAGTGTTAACAGAAAAGATTATGGAGTGAAATAAACTGTAGACACTTGGCTGAATGACTGGATCCAGGAGTAATATTAGAAACTATGCCAATTAAATGCAGATTCTTCTCTGAATAAGCACAGACATCTGATTAGGAGACTTAGGACCTGTATGACGTCACACTCATAAATAACATACACTTCCGGGAATACACAGTGTTGACCTGTGCGTCTTAATGTCTTCATTTTCCGTTTCATTTCTCCGGAGATTTTATTATTTAGTATAAAATATCACTTTTAATTACCTTAAATGTTAGGGGCTGGTGGTTGTATGTAGCTGGACAGCAAACCAGCATCGAAATGCTGATTATAAACATTTCGTGATGCAGATTTAAATACATAAATAAAGAAGCAAGTAAGACAGTCTTGCTAAACCAAAGTGGCACCCTATTGCACATATAGTGCACTAGATTACATCGAACGAAACCCTCTAAGTAGTGCACTTAGTTAGGGACTAAGACACCATAATGAGATACAGCCTCTAGATGCTACCTGCTAGACACTCAGATAAACGCTAACAGCTAAAAACAAACAAACAAAAACACGCAGGATTTCCATCTCCTGAACATTCTTACCTTCAGCTTAGGTTTCGTAATGCTGTGTTGTATTATATATCAATTTAGGGAAATATTGCCCCGTTCAGCGAACATAAACCTCTTCTGAACACCAAAACTATCCTCAGCTGTTGTCACTCCAGCTACTACTTCCTACTTTCCGTCCCGTCTCCAATAGCAACGACAACTTCACGCTTTACGGCAGTACCGTGTTAGCTTGAGAAGCTAATCAAAAAAACAAAGCGAGGGCAGAAAAAACAGACTGAATATCATTAAAAATGTATTATGACTAGTCGTAATGTGTGTAGTATTCTATCATTATTGAACAGTAAAGTATTTAATAATTACTGAGTAACAGTCTCTAACATCTTTCATTAGCCTGTTTGATTCTCTTGGAGTCGACTCCCCCTCGATTCCTGAGTTGTTTTGAGTCGATTCCACAAAATCATGAGATACTGCCAGACTTCTTGAGGAAATCAGTTCTCAGACAGTCGGACCTTTAACTCTATTATTTATTTAATTTAACTAATATTATTTATTTATTAGTTAAATATATATATATATATATATTTTATTTTACGCGGTTTGTGCACTAACGTCATCTGTATCCATGAAAAATGTCTGGAATCAAGGAAGTGTGATTCTTTTTTAAAGAATCGATTCCTAGCCCTGTTTTTCCTCTGCTGAAGTAATTTCAAACTTTACAGACTCTGACAGGAAAAAAATAATTAGTCCAGAGACTACTGTGTGTTAGTGGACACTCTACGGTAATTTGTTGTTGTATGTGTGTTTTTTTTTGTTAAAATTACTTTAATAGTGGTAAAGTAAATGCTTAAATAGTGGTAAAAAAAATTAAAAATAAAAATAAAGTACGTGGTTCCCTAGCCACTTGGCAAGGTGACGAGAAAACGCTCGCGCGCAATCTCCCAGCCCTTTCCCGAGTGAAAAGCTTGATATGTTAAACAAACTCTGGTAGAAAAATTAAGTGTTTAAAGAAATAATGTGATTGTGTAATTGTAGTATTTTTGTACTTTTTCCATAAAGCTATTTTATTACAAGGTAAGCAACCTAAAAACAGAAGAAAGTAAACAGTTCCACGGTTACCTGACTAGCTAGCTTAGCTAGATTTCAAACGTGGATGCTAACATAAGCAGTTATGTTAAAATAAACATATTTTTACTGCCAGTAGCTACTCTATGACTGGAAATATTATTCTAATATTACAGCATATTGAAATACTGATATATTGTGCTGGCCGTTCATCATTATATTGATATTTATTGTGGAGCCACGATTAAACAACAAAAAACCCCATGAACAACATGCTTACACACTTTTAATAAACATTTACATGAGTGTGTAAGTGTGTATACACTTCATTTATCTTCCATCCATCTTCTGAGCTTCTTCAAAAGATTTACAAACTGACTATAACAGACTATTTTTTTTTTGACGAGTGTCTATTTTTTCAGTGATTTTTTAGACAGGTGTGTGCATCTACTCCATAAACCAGTCCCTCCAGGATTTCGTGATTTTGCAATCGCAGGAATTAACGCAAACTTATAACGCAATATTTGGACGAGCATGCGATTTTTTTTTTTTCAAAATCACCGCAGATTTTCTGTGGATCCGGGCCGAGACACGTCACGTGACGTCATCACGACACACGTTCAGCCAAAGCCCTCTTCGATTCACGTGCGTCAAACATGAGTATGGCTAAAAGGTCTCGTTTACCAAGAAACATCACTGCGAAAGAGCACGCAGAACAATTTTGTGCGATTGCCAATTCAAGTAGTTTTCTGCAATAACAACAACAAAAATCAGAAATCCTGTACGGACTGATAAACATTAAAAACCGTACAAGAACATCCATTTTATCTGCATCCACCTTGATCATAGTATACCTAATGAATAGTAGGTGATCTCTTCATTCTATCAGAGTTCAAACCCCGCCCTCATCAAAGTGAAGTGATGGTAGGACATCAGCAAAGTTCAGACAGTGCCACAGCTGGTGATACACAAGAACCACAACATATAGGATGCAGCTTGGTAGGTCATTCTGCATAAGTTCGGGTTTTCAAAAATACAGTCGAGCTGGGTTTATACTGTGAGATTTCCAGGCGGATTTTGGTGGTGCAATCTTGTAGAGCGTGACCAGTAACAATCTTAAAAGACGTCTGTAATCGCACAGTGTGAAACAGGAATTAAACATATCATTTGTTGTGCCAATAAGAATCATTCAACAATCTTAATTATTGATGTTTTAAAAAAAATCAGTTCATCTCTCCAACGGTTTGTTTCCACAATTCTTTTAGATTGCAGACATGGTGAACTCCAGCTGCGGAAGTGAACCACATTTCAGCAGGGTTAAAGAGCCTGAATGTGAAACGGTACAATTTAAAGAATTAGACAAAGAGGTATACATCAGTGCAGCTGAGCAAGAAGCTGTTTCAGCTCCTGTTGTGATCCTCTCTGACGTGACACGAGGCGATGCAGTAAGTGACAGATTACAATCTACAGAATTGTTGTTGGAGCCTGCCAATCTTCATGAAATTGACACAGCCCTAATTGACATCCTCCCTGAAGTGAAACAAGACAATGTAACCAAAATGGAGACTGAAGATCATAGTGCTGATATCAAAAATGAACCGCAGGACCAACCAGATTTGGAAGAGCCTGTGATTAAACTCCTTGGGGAATTGGGCGAGGTGGAGAATGCGACCAAGACAACCTCTAGTCCTGAACCACAGACATCTCACAAAGACCAAAGCTCCCCAAACCCTTCCCATGAAAGGTCATTGGATGTGAATGGAGATGGTGTGCTTTTTCAAGAAATAGAAGAGACTAAGATGTATCAGAAGGCTGGAGATGATGATCCTGAAATTTTATCAGGTGCAATACTAGAGCATTTAGTAGAAACGTGTTTTAATAGTGAGATGCAGTTGCAGGCTACTGAAGAGACGGAAATTTTGGAGCCTCCCGCAAAGAAAAGATTAAGAAGAAGAATGGGTATGTGTGGCCTAGGAGACAGGAAGAGGAGATTCCCCTTTGATGGACAGCACTTTAGGCAGGGTCTTATAGGAAGAGAGCGGGAAGAAGGACCTCTTAAGGGAAATAAATGTGCACAGCACCTGCATGACCCACTGTTGGAGAATGATGTTACCACACCAATGGAACATGAAGGAACTAACAGACCCGCATGTCAAGAAAATGAAGAGGTTTTGAAAAACAAGGAGAACAATAGTGCTGCAGTGATTGATGATAAAAGAACACCAGGAGAAGCAGAAAAAGAACAACAAAAAAACATGAATAAGTGCACTGCATTGATGAGAGACGGTGATACCACAGATGAATCCCCTACAGAAAATAGAGATGTTCTGGAAAAAGTCATATTGGAGGAAAATGATGGTATTGTAATCATGGATAACAAAGGAACTGCTGAACAAGTGGTTTCAGAGCATCACCTTAACCTGTTAGAAGATATATCACCAGGGGTTGGACAAACACTGTTAAGTCCTACCATTTGGGAAAACTTGAACATGAGCCAAGATGAACGGTCAGTAGCTGCTGCTACCAATGACCATGAAATAGAAACTGCTACCTGTGGTGAGGAACCAAACGTCCCTGGGACCAACATGACCAACAATAGACAAGATATCGAATTTAACATGAAACACGACGTTCTGCCAGAGAAACAGCAACTTCATGCTGATAATAAAGTGGGCGAGGACCCTGATGAGATTGCGATGGAAGATGAAGTTGCTCAGGAAGTGATCTGTAGCTCAGTTTGTGCTATGGTTGAAAAGTCTGAAGGTTGTTTCATAGTCACTAAACAGCTCCGAGAGGTTCCAACTGGTCTGGAAGAAAGTGAAATGGAGATTGAAGAGTGGTGTCCATCCAATATGGCTCCCACTGAGAAACATGACCCGAACGGACCTGGACTGGGCGGGTCCACCGAAAAAGGATTGGACGCCAGATTTGTCGACAGCACGGGTATTGCTTCCATTGAAATACATCATGTGAAAGGTCACTGTGAAAACGACAAGCCCATAACAGCTGTATCAGAGAGTACAGAGCCTGCTGGAGGAGATGCCATCAATGCTAAGGAGAACAGTGAACCTCTAGCACCACCTACTGTCCAGGAGAAGTGCATGCAGGTATAGTAAGTGGGGGGAATCAGTGGCACAAAGCAAAACATAACGAGCCAAGACCCAGGTTTGTAAAACATCTAAGCAGTGCATAAGGTAGTAGCAATAAAATGAATTCCTTACAGATGTTATATTTATATTTTGTGATATTAAAGCAGTTATAAAGATTACTTATATAGTTGTTTTTTCATGGCTCCTGCTCTTAGTGTCTTTTAGACCAGAATCACCGTGACACTTCTGTGACCCCTACTGTTGCTGAGCAGCAGGTCTGTAACCCCACCCTGACCCCTGCTCCTAGTGAGGTGCCTCAGGAGACTGGCTTATCCGTTCCATCGTTGCTTTACTCTATGACGGACTCCCAACTCCATAAAATTGCGTTAAGGTGAGGGTTGTGACTTGCATCGTGGCAGACCCTAACAGACCTGAACACTAGCAGTGTAAATACTGACTCGTTTGAACTTTGCCCGGTGTTCTGAACAGTACAGCTGTAAAGTGCACCAAGTGTTGATTGTATCCTTCATATTAAAAGACTGTTAAACAGATATTGAGATCTGTATCATCTTAAAAGAAGAGTTAAATACCTCTTAAGAACGGTTTGTTTACTGTGCAGTTCAGACTACTGTCTGCATACGAAGATGGGTTAAATAAATAGCTATTTTCATACATGTGTACTTTTTTCGTACCCTCTTGTTATTGTTTTAATCTCTTTCTATTTTATCTCAGCATGAAACTGGAGGACCAGTCTATCCCAGAAGGCTGTGATCACCAGGAGGATGCCACAGAGCTTGTGCGTGGCCTCATCAGAGAACTCTCCTCTATAAAGTATGAATGAGAAATCACAGAGATAGAGCATTAGCAGCGTTTCCATTCACGTGTGGATATGAAAATTTCTACATACCTTATCATAGCCTATATGTTTATTTTAGAAATCCGTGAAGCTTTTCGAAGGAAACGACTTTCACGTACACAAAGGGTGCCGAGTCTCAGGAAAAATGAATTGATGATTTAGAACGATGAGTGATCAAAGTTCATTCCATCTTGCTTTAGCATCTTTTACTAATGCTCATATTTCCATGTTTTCTTTCTTATCACACACACACGCTCAGTCGTACCGTGATGGCGGCACACCGTGAGATGGAACTCTTGCGCCGTGGAAAACTTCCAAAGGCTCCGAATCGTCGCCTTTGTGGTCCTCGCCATACCGAGATGTAACCACATGACGGAGATGTGATGCGGATAATAGTCTCGTGTCTCTATAAAATTTTTATTTGGCAGTAGGGCCTATAAGTGCTTGTTTATACAAATCTTTGTTGAAATATATATAAAGAGGTAAGGAGTAAATGGTGTAACTTTGATTTTGTGTTCGAGACTGGATCTGTCTGGGTTAGAGGAGTTCTACAGGTTTACTCGTTTGTCCATAAAGTTTGAGTTACTGTTTTTATTTTTATACAGAATGCATTACTAGAGTGTCAGAATGAGCCTCAGCAGTTTCTTGACATTTCTGTAACTGTTCTCGAGGCAGCTAGCCATGTCTCACATTCCGTCTGTTCACGTTTCAGAAACAGATTGATACGAGTACTTAATAAGTAGATTAATGTGTAGACTTGCTTTTTATGTCACTTTGAAGTGGGAGCTCCTTTTTAATGCGCTCACCACCCTATTGTTTTGTTTACAAGTCCTTGAGTTGGTGAAAAATGTTTGTTTTATTGTTGCAACACCAAGACCAGTTGATAATTCAATTCTCTGCACTGGTGGGGTTTGTTTATATATATATATATATATATATATATGAGAGACCATTTGTGCAGAATGAACTGCTTCAAACCAGCCCACTTCTGTACCAGTAAACATCATAAAGGTGAATGTTGAAAGTGGTCACTTTGTTTTCCTTCATGTAATTGGTCTGGCCTACATATACACTCTTAAAAATAAAAAAGGTTCCAGTTAGAACCAAAAAAAGTTTTTTAGCCTGATGGCATAGGAGAACCCTTTTAAGCTGCACAAAGAACCTTCTGTTTACTGGTTCTATAAAAGAACCCACAGATAGTTCTTCACAGCAATGTCACAAGGAACCATGTTATAAGTTCTCTTTCTTTAATAAAAAAAAAAACAAAATGAAGGTTCTTAAGAGTGATCAATGATGCCAGGAGAACCTTTTCCAGTCCCACTAAGAACCTTACAGGGTTCACTTTAATCTGTTAAGGGATGATACCTTGAAGAACCAATACACTGCTCTGAAGAACCTATAACGAAACAAAGAACTTCTTTAAATCGCAAAAGAACCATATAACTCCACTCAGGAACTTTATATAATGAAAAATGGTTCTTGAAAAGAAGGTTCTTTGTAGACCCTAAGGTGCTCTGAAGAATTTTCAGTGATGCCATAAAAGCATCGTTTTTGTTCAGCAAGAACATTTCAGTCCATGATTCTTTGGGTACTTTGTGTTTGTGAATAAACATCTTCCACCACAAACAAAAATCCTTCTACGGATGTACGCATGAAGGGTTCCCCCCCCCTTTCTGTAGCACCAACAAATATGGTTAATGATCCATCAAATCAAATACATTTCTTTCTTACTTTTACTGTTTTTAGTTCCTGCAGATAAAGTTTCCTGTATTGAGAACTGGGGGGAAGGGGGACGCTCAAGGAGGTTAAGGTAGGTGTTCTTAATAAACTGGAAACTCAGTGAGAAAGTGTGTTGAAGAGCGAAGGTACTGAGGTGCTCTGCATTTTAAAAAACACTAGCAGATGCAAATAAACCACATTAAGGTTCAGGAAGAAAAACAGACACAATGGAGCTCACACTTTAAATATATTAGAAATTGAAACTTACAGAATTGCAGAAGATTCAGAGGCATCAACGAGGTCATTCGTACCAAAACAGTCCAACATTTACGTTTTATATAATATATAAAAACAAACAAATGCAGCACTGAGGCTTGTTACATGCATATAAAGTATATTAACTCACATCCAAAATGGTCTAAAACACTTTAAAAAGTCACAACACGTCAGAAGTTCTTCGAATGGACAATAAAATGGAGCAGAAAAATAGCAGCAGGTCGGAGATCCACGGTCCCATCATGAAGCCCTGGATAGACCTGCACCTGTAACATGCTGCACCTGTGATGAGCCAGAGAGGCCTGAGCACAAGCTAGTTAGAGAAATCAGCTTCAAAAACAAAACACACCAGTCAAAATAAACACACAAAAGTGCATACACAAATAAAGTGCACACAAAGTTAGTAAAGCAAAACTCTTGACACTCACAGCCATCCAGGTGTTACAGCTGTAAACCCAGGGCAGGTCATTCCAGAGTTTCAAACAACTAAACCCGACAGCTCTAAGCCATAATAATAAGCACAGTAATGCAGACATTAAAAATATAATGCTGATTTTTTTTTTTTTTTTTAAAGGACTTACAACTTTCTACAGCCACACTCAGATAAAAAGCACCAACTGTACTTGAGCTTTTCTCTGAAATGGAATCATAACTGGTACATCTTTAGTACCTTTTGAAAATATAGTGAAGCCTACATATAAAAGCATTCCAGGTACAGTACCGGACTTTAAGGACCGCTGACGTACCTGTGCAGCTTTTAGTCTAAAGCTTCTTGTTCACCTTCCCAGGTTAAAAAAAAAAAAAAAACAAAAACAAAAAAAAAATTACCTACAGTTTGATAGCGAGTGTGAGAGTGGGGTTCAGATTTTCGGTCATTTCCGGGCAGCCCGGGTGTACACGGAGGTGTACGTGCTGTCCACGAGCGGGCAGAAGCGTTTGGTGTGCGCGCGGTCGCCCGTCGCCCCGCACTGCGGACACACGTAGCGGCGCAGGTAAGGACACGCCACTGCTCCGCCGCGGCTCCTCAGGCAGTGCGACGTGAACACTTTTTCAGACTCGCCGTTATGTTTGCAGAAACTGCAGAACTTTTCCCCAGAGCGAGAACCTTGAGGTGATGGAGGTGGAGGCCCTGTGGTCCCGGTACGACCGCACTTCAGTCGCCCCTTCGGCGTTTTCGGTCTTCCTCTGACCTCGGACATCTCAGGCTCGGGGAAAGTCTGGAGCATTATAGCATTACGGCCCTGGTGATGAGAAATCTCGGGCGTAAACCCGAACTCCTGGACCTGGTGAGGTTCGGGACCAGAGGTTTCCCGCATCGCACGCACCGTGTCCGCGAGACCCAAGTAATCCCGCCACGGCTGGAAGTGACGCTGGTCCTCGGGCTCCATGGAGCCGTGAGCCGCCAGGATGTAGCGCAGCAGAGAAAACACCATCGCGAGTCATCAAGATAGAGAGGGGGGTGAAAACTTAAAACAACCAAGAAACCCCCCTTAAGTAGGCGAGTCTGGAGCGCACACGCGTGTGGCGCATGAAAGGCGGGTGCTGCTGCGGGAACCAATCAGCGCGCACATGCCATTAATTTGGTTTGTTTACTAAAATAATAATAATTATTAAAAAAAAGAGTCGTAGCTAGGCTACTGTAAACACACGAACTGAATTGTTAGGCATGAAGCTATCAAATAAGCTGCTTTATAAACATGAATGAGATTCCCAGCCCTGCTCCTGGAGCCCTGGAGAATCCTCTGCACGTGTTTCCTGCTCCAACACACCTGATTCAACTTACCTACTAAGAACTTTCTGAGGAGAAGTGAGGGTGTTAGAGCAGGAAACTACTCAAATGTGCAATGATCCGATCACACACACGTTTTATTTATATCCACTCAGCAAACTAGTAGCCTAATACAGGCCATAAATAATAGAGATGCAGAAAAATACTTCATCATTGGGGGTCATTCCTGTATTCTGCCCTAACCAGGGTGTGACCTCTGACCCCTAAGAGGATCGAGTGACACGGTTGGGTGGGGGCTGGGGGAGCAGATCTGGAGCCATCATTCCTACCGCTTTCTCTCTCTCTCTCTCTCTCACACACACATCTTTTTTGTTCAACTTGAAATGTAATGGTGGTTTTGTGCAGTATTTGTTTAGTAGAGCATGTTGTGTGTGTGTGTAAGCGGAGGCAAATATTAAAACATTTTGGGCAAAACATCAGTATCCTACAGTTTGCTCCTGAGTTTGTAGGTTACAGATTTATGTACGAGAAGACTCACTGATGTGAACTCTGACTGATCGACTTCAAATCCTACAACTCGTGAACTCAAAGCTTTCTAAAAGTTGTGAACATCACAAGAGTAGAATTTATGCCCCATGCTGATAATAAAGTGGGCGAGGACCCTGATGAGATTGCGATGGAAGATGAAGTTGCTCAGGAAGTGATCTGTAGCTCAGTTTGTGCTACGGTTGAAAAGTCTGAAGGTTGTTTCATAGTCACTAAACAGCTCCGAGAGGTTCCAACTGGTCTGGAAGAAAGTGAAATGGAGATTGAAGAGTGGTGTCCATCCAATATGGCTCCCACTGAGAAACATGACCCGAACGGACCTGGACTGGGCGGGTCCACCGAAAAAGGATTGGACGCCAGATTTGTCGACGGCACGGGTATTGCTTCCATTGAAATACATCATGTGAAAGGTCACTGTGAAAACGACAAGCCCATAACAGCTGTATCAGAGAGTACAGAGCCTGCTGGAGGAGATGCCATCAATGCTAAGGAGAACAGTGAACCTCTAGCACCACCTACTGTCCAGGAGAAGTGCATGCAGGTATAGTAAGTGGGGGGAATCAGTGGCACAAAGCAAAACATAACGAGCCAAGACCCAGGTTTGTAAAACATCTAAGCAGTGCATAAGGTAGTAGCAATAAAAGGAATTCCTTACAGATATTATATTTATATCTTGTGATATTAAAGCAGTTATGAAGATTACTTATATAGTTGTTTATTCATGGTTCCTGCTCTTAGTGTCTTTTAGACCAGAATCACTGTGACACTTCTGTGACCCCTACTGTTGCTGAGCAGCAGGTCTGTAACCCCACCCTGACCCCTGCTCCTAGTGAGGCGTCTCAGGAGACTGGCTTACCCGTTCCATCGTTGCTTTACTCTATGACGGACTCCCAACTCCATAAAATTGCGTTAAGGTGAGGGTTGTGACTTGCATCGTGGCAGACCCTAACAGACCTGAACACTAGCAGTGTAAATACTGACTCGTTTGAACTTTGCCCGGTGTTCTAAACAGTACAGCTGTTACGTGCACCAGTTTAGAAAAAAAAAATGGATTAGACAAAAGCTGGAAGGCAATGATGACTCGACGGATTACTTCTTCTTCCTCCCATTATGAAAGACTGTTAAACAGATATTGAGATCTGCATCATCTTAAAGGAAGAGAGTTAAATACCTCCTAAGAACAGTTTATTTACTGTGCAGTACAGACAACTGTCTGCATACAACACACACAAGTTTAAAGGACTTTATTATTTAGTCAAAGTGCAGTATCTCTCCCCCTCTCTCTCTCTCTCTCTCTCTCTCTCTCACACACACACACACACACACACACACAGAATTAAAAGGGCCAGTTGTCCATGTTTTGTTTGTCATGGCTGAATTCACCTTGCTGTGTCTCCTTCACCCAAGTCTCAGATGGAGGACTGGCACTTTCCCTGTGTGATAGAGAGAGAATGTAAGAATAGGAAAGGGAAAGAAAAGTGTAAGATAAGTTGTAAAGGTGTGTCAGACACACCTGCAGTAAAATGGCAGCTGAAGGATGCAGTAGAGCTCAGGAGTGTTGGGGGTCATTCCTATATTCTGTCCTGACCAGGGTGTGACCTCTGACCCCTCAGAGGATGGAGTGACACAAGGGGAGAGAGACAGCAAATCAGGAGCCATCATTCCTACCACCGACACACACAATTTGTACCACTTGAAATGTAATGGTGGTTTTGTTCAGTATTTGTTTAGCAGCATGTGTGTGTGTGTTGTGCATACGCAGGTCACTGAGTGCTGTGCTGTCTCTCCTGTTGGAGTGTGAAGTCTTCACTGGAGATGTGCTGAGGAACTGCTGTTTTAACAGAGAGGCCTTCTGTTGCTCAAACTCGCATCTCTGCAAAACACACACACACACACACACACACATCATTAATGCTATTCCTAAAACTAACCCCAAGTTAAGAAAATATTGGTAACCAAAAGGAAGTTTTTGGTGAGGACACCCACAATTACACACAGGCCCATGGATTTAAAGTCTACTTTTATACTTTATCATTTCTCCTCATGCACACTCCTGTCCAAGGATGAAAAATTGGTGTGATTAGTGGGGGACAAACCTCAGCAGGATATACTACAGATAACTACTAAAACTGAATCCGAATGAAGTACTCCTACAATTAAATCCCCGTCACTATCCCTCACCATTAAATCTTTTCCTGCGTCCCAGTTCGCCTTCTATCCGTCCTAAACAGTGTCCGATATGAGAATTAGCGCATCCCAAACGGTACCATGTTGAAATTAGGATCCCAAAGGAACCCATATCGTCATCTATTTCCGGTCGATTTTCGAAGCGTGTATCCGTGGACACTTTTCAGCTAATATTACGCACAACTCCTTGCGCAAAAGAAGGGAGGGAGGAGTCTTGTGATGGTTTGCTTTGCCGGACTCAAGGACACGTTTTAGAGAGGTGTAAATGAGATGTGGATGAGTCAATCCAGGGAACGATGAATTAAATTATAATGTTTATAAATGGTATAAGGAATGATGAATGCAACGAGGAACGTGTTTACGGTGATGGTGTGCGTAACTAGGCAACAGCATTCTCTTCCTTTACGTGATGTGTCAGTATGTCCCGGTACTTACATAATCTTTTGCTACACACTCAAAAGTATGTACTTTTTCTTCACAAAAAGGAGTATACACACTTTTAGTGTATAGCATAAGTAGGTGAACAGAGATGCAGGGTTTCAGTTTCCTCCTCACCTCACGGCCCAATCGAATTGCGGCATCAGTGAAGGCCTGTCTTTCCTGCTGGAAGCTCCGCCTCTGTCTGTTAAACTCCACCCACTTGTCCTGTAGCCGCTCCCACTCCTCCAGATAGTAGGAGTCGATGAGTGTGTCTGGGAGAGGAGTAGCCACACTGTCCTGGGAGATAGAGTTATACAGTTAATGGAGATAACCGGGACAAATCTGGTAGCAATGATTTTATGCATTTGGTGTATATTATTGTGTGGAATCTATAAAATATGTGATTCTGTGAACTTATATTTTCAAATCATGTAACTGTTGAGGGACTACTGCAATTAGTGGAAGATTCAGTGAACACCACGTATAGGATGTGCACCGGTTCGTCCTGATTTAGTCATTTTCATCTGTAAGCTTTGCCTTTTTTTTAATTTTTTTTTTTATAAAAAGGCATTTATAAATGTAAAAATCAGCTGTGCCATGAATTTACTTCAGGGCTGAATAACATTTAACAGTAACAGTGTCACAGCTCATGAACTCAAAGCTTTCTAAAGTTGTGAATAATCACAAGAGGAGAATTCATAATCGAATCGTTTCAGAAACAAGGTGAACACGTGCGAATGTGAACGTAGAATCAGGACCTGCAGTAGCTGCTGCTGTACTCGGACCAGCTCTCTGCTCTGCTCCAGCTCTTCTTCAAGCTGAGACAGGAGCTTCTCCTGGTCTGTACTCACTGCAGCTAGGCCTGCACACACACATACACCCCTCAAGAAAAAGTTTGTTTCTGCGCCTTAATTATGGACAACCACACCCACACACCTTGTGACCGCAGCTCCCTCAGCCTCTGCTGTACATGCGTCCACTCCAGAAACACACCCCCTGTCACATGATCACCAAGTGACTGCTCTGATTGGACCAGCCTGCTGGTGTCTGTCTTGTCTTCCTCGGTGTCCACAATCTCCTTTAGAGTCTGACAGACAGAAAACAAGCAGTCATTTAATGTTGGGTTTTTTATTATTTATTTATTTTTTTTTACACCTGCACTCTCAGGTCATTAAATATTTCTTCATGTAAATGTAGGTGCTTAGAAAGTCCCAGAATTTAGCAGCCAGTTTGCATACTAAACAATAAAGATGAAAAATATGGACAGAAAATAGTCTTGGCTAATTTACCATGTTTAAGTGGAAGATGCGTTTCAATTTGAAGATCACGTAAACTTTAACCCTTCTGTTATCACCCAGAATTTATTGGAAAACAACATTTGTTTTTGTTTATTTGTAATTTAACGCCATACCAGCGACCATGGCCATTTTCATGGAGTCCTACTGGAGTTGAAACCATCATAGTCCATGAAAAAATGCCTCAGAGATATTGGACCAAGGTGAATAAAGGAGGATCTTCACCCGTTAACAGAAACTTGTGAGCGAGTATGGAGTGGAAAAGGGTCCCAGTGACTACGCAAGTAGAAATGCTGTTTTCTGCCAACAACGGGTTTGATTTCGTGAAGTTTATTTGTACTACATTGATCCCAATCAGTTTGCCGTTCTTTTTTTGGAAAGCACCAATTGCCAGGAAAATAGTTTTCTTCACATAAAACCAATCTTTTCAGAGTACCAAGGGAAATTATTAATCATTGAGGCAAACCAACACAGGACTTAATGGGAAATTACTCAGTGGAAAAACAAACACATTTAAACCATCCAATCCTGGCAGGGAAAATGTTCATTGGAAACCACCGGACAAGGTCTATTAGGAAGTGAACCCATCGATCCATGTCCACTGTAGCTGCATGGTCTCCTGTTCCATCACCTGCTGCATGTCGGTTCTGAGCGCGTGCAGTAGCGTGGTGAGACTGTGACGCAGCTTCATGGCCTCCCTGAGCTCGGCCTCCCTCCTCTCCAGCATTAACCTCAGCGCCTCCTCTTTCCTTCAGCGAGAATACACATGAGAGAGAGAGAGAGAGAGAGAGAGAGAGAGAGAGAGAGAGAGAGAGAGAGAGAGCGAGCGAGCCCAAACCAATAAATTGAAGAAAAAGGACTCTGGATATCAAATAGTCTCTAAATTTGTGCATAAATGAACCAGAAACCCAAACGTCCTATCAGGTTCTGTTTGGACCGGTTGTGGATCAGGTTCCTATCTTTAACTGGAATTGCACTCAAAAGTCATGAAGTTCAATTGACTTTAAATGAGAGGTCTGTGTGCTGTCTGATTTTGGGATGTCTGTTCTCCTGTAGAAGACACTGGGTCATGTTGTAGAGGACACAGACATATAAAGCGTACCTCCCATCAGGCCGTGCACTCCAGGGCATGGGCTCTCTCTGTCCCGATGGATTAGGAAGAGCGTTTATGATCTCCATAGCTGTAGGAAGGGAAAACATACCCACATATTTTCTTAACCCCAGTCCTGTACACTTACATCTCGGATTATTTCACCTTCATACGTTTTAGTGTGAAAACATCAATATTCAGAGAGCAAAAGCAACGCCCCGAGTGTCTTACACACTCCCCGGTCTCGGTGTCTGTCTGTAAACTGTGAGAGCTTCTCCCTCATTCTGTTCACGAGCTGCTCTCTGCGTTTTAATTCCACTGCCTGCTGGTTAAAACGAGACTGCAGCTTGGAGTTCTGCAAAGAGAGAGAGAACAAATAAAATGCAGGTATTACTGGGGGCGGAGTCACACACCTGCTGCAGCAAAATTCATCTCTGACCTGGACATGCTCAGAAACCAATTACTGCTCTGATCACATTTCAGTGGGCAACTGTACACGCAAACATTTTATTTACTGTATTCTATGGTGTGTGTACATAGTTATTTTGACCCTTTTATAAAAACTATGAAAAAACATTTCTCCACCAGGAGGCGCTGAAGTCTCCTACATTAATATGATCTGCACAACGTATAGATCTCACACACACACACACACACACACATACACACACACACACACACACACACACACACACACACACACACACACACTTCCTCATTACCTTCTCCTTCTCAATTTGAAGTGCATCTTGCAGCCTATTGATGTACTGATCTTTATCCATAAGCTGCTCCTGTGAATGGGATACGGTGGGATCACACAATCAAAACTTAATAACAGTCACTGAGGAGACAGACCATTAGAATAAAGAAAGCTGTTTAATTAATATAAGGAATAAAACACTTTAGGGGAGAATGCTGTTCTAGAGGAGTTACCACCCCAAAGTTGACAGCACCCCCTCTATGCACCCCCATATGACAATTAAAAAAAAAAAAAAAAAATTGTTTACAGTTACATTTAATTCTGCATTTGTTAGCCATGTTCCCTTCCCTCCTTACTGCACCTGAAGTGATCTGATCTGTTCGTTCGGCTCTTCTTTGAGAATCCTGTGGGAAGTGGTGCTGCACAGAGAACTGACCTGCAGCAACACTCGAGTGTTCTGGACCGCTGTGTAATAAATAAATAAATAAATAAATGGAAACATTTTGAAATTTAAATCTTTTATTAATCCCAACACTGTAGAACCATGAGCACTATGCAGCACGCTAATTTGAAAGCATTTAGTGACTAGATCTTTATTTATTATTATTCATCCATTTTCCATACCCATCACAGGTCACAATCTCACACACATTACTCACTCACACACTACATGTCTTTGGATTGGAGGAGGAAACCGGAGTACCCGGAGCAAACCCCCCAAAGCACGAGGAGAACATGCAAACTCCATGTACACAGGGCAGAGACGGGATTTGAGCCCCCAACCCCAGAGGTGCGGGGCAATGATGATATTATTATTATTATTATTATTATTATTATTATTATTAATAATATCCAAAAAAATTGCTCTACATTTTGAAACTATTTAAATTTGTCCAGTTACTAAGTAGAAGTTTAAATATAGAATCTGAAGCGTGTTGATACCGGAGGTGTCATGAATCCTGCCATGTGATGTTAGCAGTCTTCCTTCTTGATTGCATGCCATCTTTTACACTAGACCTAAACTTGCAAGGAAACACACACACACACACACACACACACACACACACACCATTCTCAATCTTAAAAACATTAAACCAATTCCAATGCATAAACCTGTGTCACAAATGAAGTTGTATGGAGATTAGGGACCTCACCCAGACCAGATCAGCAGTCTACTCCTGAAGGGAAAACTTTGGCCAGAAATTAAATGTGCACAATATCCTCTGATCAGCCGAAACATGTTCAGTGTGTTCGCTTCTTTAGTTTTACACTCGAGCTACAAGGATAACGTAGCTAACCAGGGCCACTGTATGGAACATCCAGTCAAAAAACCCCTAGGTGCCTCCTGAGACAGTGAGGCTGAAGCTAACCTCCATCTTCTCCTCTATCAGCTTCGTGGAGTCATTCAGTGTCTCAGGATGTCACAGAGCTAAAAACAGTTATAGATCCATCATCATGAAGCCAAGGTCACTATCTTCCTCAGCACGTAATCTCAATACAGACAAGAAGCTGTTTGTTTGTATGTAGAAGAAGAAGTTTTTGTTTGTATGTAAATGTGCACACATTAATATACAAAGCCTCATTTGCATAAATGAAAGTTGCAGTTAAAAAAAAATAGATAACATACCAACAATAGATAACATACCTATTATAAATATTATATATATAAGCTTAACTATTTACCCATAGCCAACAAACCCAGAGTTAAATGAAGGTCAATTTTGAATTGTAATTATTTCTTACCTGACCTTGTGCTTGAACAGTGTGTAAACTCCTCTTGTCTTGTCTTCATGGAAAGAGATGAGATTTAATATGATCCTATCGTCAGGAGTGAGAGACTGACCCTGAGAGTGTGAGCTCATACCTGCCCCAGGTGGCTGTTATTACTGATAATCAATTCCACAATCAGTCAGATGTATACTGCAGGCTTCCTAACACTGCCAGGCGTGGAGCAAAAACAAACAAACAAACAAACAAACAAACAAAAACTACAGGAAAACTAAACATAACCATGACATGTTATTAATGAAAAGTGAAAGAACCTAGTGAAAATGTCTACACATTTTAAATCATACTCATTTATTTAAAAGTAAAGTGTGACTGATTTTAACTGAAAGTGAGAAATTAGAACGTTTCCCCTCAGTGCCAATTTATAACTTTATAAAACTCTATGGGCTCAAATCTCATTCACCGTTATAACCATTTGCATGTTCAGTACCATTTCAGTGGACTCAGAGGTTCATGTCAGGATTAAACACATCATGCTCACTTGTTACGGAATTTTATAACACGTCTTAGTTCGGGGAAAAATAAGAGAACTTTTTTAAGAATTGAAGAGCCAAAGGGGCGAACAGGTTTGTTGTATCCATACAAATTGATATGGATTTGATTGGATGTTTTAATCATAGTTAATATATTACTTTTAAAAGGGAACAGTGGTTTAATGGTTAGCATGTTTGCCTCACAGGACCAGCGTTGTGGGTTTAAATCCTGTCTGGGGGCACATGGGTTTCCTTCAGGTACTCTAGTTTCCTCCCTCAGTCCAAAGACATGCATTGTAAAAGGCTGAGAATGTGTGTGTGTGTGATTGTTCCCTGTGATGGGTTGGCACCATGTCCAGGGTGTCCTCCACCCTGTGCCTTGAGATCCCTGGGATAGGCTCCAGGCTCCTTGTGTAGGATAACGGAAAGAAAACAAACCAGCAGTCGTGATCTCGGAGTGTCGTAGCGAGTAAATTGGAAAGTCTAAATGAAAACGCAAGGAGTAAACAGTGTGGAGTCGATCTTGTTATTTCTCATTTATATTCAAGTAAAACATGCAGCCTTGGGTAAAAATCACGCAACTTTGGAGACGAAAAAATGACCATGTGCAAATCAGAGTTAAAGTAGCTTTACTGAAAAATTTACAATTACACTGTAAGGCACACAGATTCAACAGTCTCAATCCAACAAACAAAAGAAGAGAGTACATCAGAAGGAACAGAATTAATGAAGGTCATGACTGGATCAGTGTTTAGTTCTCATACTTTACTGAATGCGAGAATACAGACAAACAGTCCCCACCCCCCTCCATGAAAATTAGACAAAGTAACACCCCAAAAACTGAATCAAAAGCACACTGGATTTCTCTGTAGTGTCAGAAAGCGTTCTACTTTAGCGATTAGTAATGATGTCATCTGCAGCTCAGGATATCCACGAGCATCGGTGAGTGAAACGGTTGCTGTAAGAGACAAGAGCGTGTACGCGGTCTTAATTTGTACACGCGGTCAGGAATGTGTTCGGGTTTAGCGCTAACCGTAATCTCGGTCCAATGAAGAGCAGAACCAGCAGTGGGAAAATCATACCGATATGAAATCAGCAAAGCGACACTGCACAACCCTTTTCCATCATATAAATCTACTGCTAATAAATTAGTAAAGGATCACCTTTGAAAATCTACACCCTAGTGTTAAAAACCTCTAATAACCCTCCCCCAACATTCATCTAATAATTAAAATTAAAAACAAAACAAAACAAAACAAAAAAAAACCTTCATATAAAAGCTAGCAGGTGGAGATACAGATTCTGGAAAGTTTGATGAAAAGGTAGAAAAGACAACGGGAAACATCTGCACACCGAGCGAGCAAGTTGTTGTTGCTTGTACAATGAAAAGAAAAAGAAAAAAAAGTCCCTCACAGGTTCTCCACATACGTAAGGGTTCCTAACGTCGTAAGGTTTTATTGGTAGCCCTTTGTAAATAGGAAAACACGCCACTGTAAGTTTTCACAAGTGATCATTTCCCCAGAGGGACTCTTTAAAGGGTCTAGATTTAAGCTTCTTTTTTTTTTTTAGTGTATTTATGGTAGACATGTTACTCCAGGAATTACGGTGGATCGCCCCATCAGTCAGTGTTCTCAACTTAGCACTAACAGAGCGCTGGGAATTCTAATAACAGCAGAAAGTAGCATTATATAGTAATGGTCTTAAAAGGACAATCAGAAACATATTATAAAGCACAATTACGTTATAATGAAGGTTTCAAATTTCACACACCTGACCTAGTCAAGGACTGAAGATCAGGACTGTAACACTAGAATATCAGGACAAACATTACATTGCATCAGTAGAGTTAGGTAATCATTTTCATAGCAGTACAACCCCCCCCCCCCCAAAATTAAAATAACGAAGTGATGAAGCGAAAGATGTGTGGAATTATATTGAACTTTTTTCTCCAAGTAGACAGAATATTTTGAAGGCTGTACATGAAACTCCAGAGCTACTAGTAGCCTTGGAATTACTGAACCTAGAGAGACTCCACAGGTGTGTGAAAGGACTCCCTGTCTTTAATATAGTGAGAAGTGGCCACATTAACTCCCAAAATAAAAAATAAAAAATTTAAAACGTTTTTAAAAACAACCAAAAACCGTAACAGCACAATCCTGCTTTGAGCGGTCCACTTCATGTCTCATCATTTTAAAGAATTTTCAATTCCATGTCCGAACTCCACAAATTCCAACGTCTCTCTTTTTTTCGTAATCAGTTCTCCCTTGCATATAAGAAATAATCTATTTTTTATTTATTTATTTATTTTTTTATAATCGATCATCTCTAAAGTTCTGAGAATGCAGGAAATGGGCCATTCAGGGGGGACCGGTTTAGTGTAAATACGAGTACTGCAGTTTAGGAAGAGCTACAGGTGGATCATGCACAGTGTAGGATCATGACATCCAGCAAGAAGAGTTCTCACAACACTGTAGTAAAGTAAAGTGAAGTGTGTGTGTGTGTGTGTGTGTGTGTGTGTGTGTGTGTGTGTGTGTGTGTGTGTGTGTGTGTGTGTGCGCGCATCTCCATGAAGTCTTCTCAGATGGCTATCACCTGTGCCAGAGAAATAAGAAAATAAAATTAGTGTGCATATGACACCAGATATAAAGCAAATGCTTGACATCATTGTAACTGATTAGATGATTTAATACTGCTGAATGAACGAATGAAACCTTTATCATTCCTTATCTATTCGTCGTCCCTTATTATCTTCCCTTGACCAAAAATAAAATACATGCACACCCCGCACACAAAGGGCGGAGGCGAATCCGCAGCATCCACACGTAAAAACATTAGCGGTCGCTACAGGTTTCAGGGTACCTCAGAGCAGGCCACACGATTTGGGAGGGCGGAAGGGGTTATCGCCGGACGGGACGCCCATCAGCAGAGGGTCTTTATGAGCGTTCTGGAGACAGAAATTCTTCAGATCTGTGGCTGCCTGAGAGACCTGAACAAACAACAGGTTTAGCATCAAGCAAAACAAACCCTCGTGAAAATACACCATAAATAACAATCAGTCTTTATTTATGTAACACTTTACATGTAACATCAAGAAATATGATGCACCCTCTTAAAAATAAAAAGGTTCTTCTTTTCAAGAACCACTTTCTTCACTTAAAGGGTTCTCGAGTTGAGCTAGATTGTTCTCTGGAGATTATAGAAGTTCTTTATGGTTAATTATACGTTCTTCGGAGCAGTGGAGTGGTTCTTCAAGGCATCATTCCTTTAACAGGTTAAAGTGAACCCTTTTTGGTTCTAATTGGAACCTTTATTTATTTATGTATTTTTAAAGTGCATGTAAAAATACATTTCACTACTGGAACTTTCCATTTCCACAGGCAATGTTGTTTGTTGCTATGGATATTTTGCATCCAATTACTAACACACAGCTTTTCTGAATTTTTTTCCAAAAGAACTACATCCACATTATTCTACACCCTGGTTCATAGGTCTTGCCAAATATACACTTCATCCACGTGTTCTGTATGAATATATGCCTAAATATGAGTAATTAATGAACTGATTTGCCTGAGTGTAATCAACTGGGTGGGAAATGGCTCTCTCTGATATACAAATTAACACATTATTAATTATTGTCCTTTGTTGCATATATTTTTAGACAAAAGCATATTTGTGTATATGTTCAACAGGTTAAGCTTCATTTTCATATTACTTAAGTAAAATAGAATAACTTTAAGGCATGGTGGCCTGTACTTAAAATACAATAATAAATAAATATCACAATAAATAACAAATATCACAGAATATTAAAAAATAAATGAAGTATAAAACATTATTAACAGGCCTACAGAGAATGAACAAGGTGTAAGTAAAGTAAAACCAAACTGGTAATGAACTGAAGTTATTTTTTTTTCTATATTATCTATAACTGTCAATTTATTGAGTTTTTTAGTGCAGTGATTGTGTATTTTTTTCTTTAAAAAAACAAAACAAACAACTTTTGACATATTTATCAGGACAAGTAAACAAAGAGGCTACAAGTTAAGCTAACTAGCAGCTGAGCTAACATCAACCGTCTCTTCAAGTTGATTTGAGACACTTGGATGTGAAATGTAATAAAAATATATCAACAATTTATTAAAACTAAAACAACAACACAGTTTAAACAACACCTTCAGCTAATCAGTTATTTCAGATCTGAAGAGATTTCTAACGCCACTGTTAGCAACTAGTGTCATTCCTCCGTGTGAATCCCAAATCCCTCCATTGTACACCGGTAGTGCCCTAGGTAGGGAGCAGAAGAAGCTCCGTCATAATAACAGCTAGTGCGCATGTGCAGGCAGGGCAAAGTGATTTAGGATTCATCCCCAAACTTTCCCTCGGTTATGTTTCTGTAAGCACTTACTTGAATTCGGCGGACGCTGGCCTCCAGCCGCAGCTGTTTAACCGCTTTGTGAGCGACGGCCAGGCTGGTACTGGTGGCGTTATTGTTCGACATGACCGACCAACTGAAAGGTTGACGACTTAAAAAAAAAAGTTTAAACGCCCAGAAAGAGAAACCGGAAGCCCGATAGTGAACTCACTCAACCACCCGCCTTCTGACCAGGGTTGCCAGGCAACCTGATCAAAATCCAACCTACTTAAAATGTTGCCAGGAAGCCAGAACAATCTGGCAACCCTGTGAAAACCTGTTGTCTACAAATGAGTGCAAAGGTTTTTGTCTATTACATCGTATATTGTTGGATTACCCAGATTATCTATTGCATTGTATATTGTTGGATTATCCACAGATTATCTATTACATCTGTTATTGTTAGATTATCCACAGATTGTCTATTACATCGTATATTGTTGGATTATCCAGAGATTGTCTATTACATCGTATATTGTTGGATTATCCAGAGATTGTCTATTACATTGTATATTATTGTATTATCTACAAATTGTCTATTACATTGTATATTGTTGGATTATCCACAGATGATCTATTACATCTTTTATGGTTAGATTATCCACAGATTATCTATTACATTGTATATTGTTGGATTATCCACAGATTATCTATTACATCGTATATTGTTGGATTATTCACAGATTATCTATTACATCGTATATTGTTGGATTATTCACAGATTATCTATTACATTGTATATTGTTGGATTATCCATGGATTATCTATTACGTTGTATATTGTTGGATTATCCATGGATTATCTATTACATTGTATATTATTGGATTGTCTGTTACATCATATATGATTGGATAACCCAATGCATTGCATGATTTTATTGCACGATGTGGAGGAAAAAAAAACATTAAGAGGAAAAGGAAGAGTGCATTAAGATCATGTAACGCACATCTAGCCATGGATTATCCTGCTTATACCATGGTCACTTGCCAGCATTGACAAGTTAAAGCTGTCATTGATGTTTGCAGCGCAAAATTTGACTGAAAGCCCTGCTGAAAAAACCCCCCACTAGAAACCATCACAGAAATTCGAATGGTTTCCGCTACACATACCATTACAAACCATCAGCTAACCATTACAAACCATTACCATTACTGGTCCTTAATGTTATCCACTAGACATAACATGCCACCAATAGAAGTCGACAAATTACCAGTAAAATTTTTACGGCACAAACCAGCACAAACGAAGCACAAACAAACAAGCCTATTTGGAGTGAATTTGGAGCATGTGGGAGGCTGGTGACGTCACCCCACCATAATTCAATGCCTAATATTTTAAAAACGAATGCAGCACAAACAAAACTTTTATGTGCACAAACCAGTACAAACGAAGTACAAACGATGGAGACTATTTGGAGTGAATTTGGAGCATGTGGGGGGGCTGAGTGACCCCAGAATGACCTATAAATATTCTTTTAATATCTCCAGAACCGAAGCAGCACAAACTAAAAATTTTTACAGCAAAAATGGAGCACAAACGATTGAGACTATTTTGCTGACGTTTTGCGTTGGGTGGGGGGCAACTTCACGCAGGTCTCTAAAAGATATTGCTCTAACGATAATCTCGGACAGAGGCACAGAAAGATGCACAGAGAGACTGATGGCAAAAAATCTTAGCTAGGCAAAAAAATCCCTTTGCATTCCTGAACACAAACATGTAAGCAACACCTCTGTATGACAAACAGGAAAGAAGCTATTGAAACCCCCCCACCCTTTTTCAGACAAGAAGCTTTGAATGTGTAACCTACTTCACTTGATTAATATTGTATATTAAGTATTGTATATATGTATCTTTATCTGTCATCCCTTTAGTGATCATTATAGATGACTTTATAATTTTTTTATTTTGTCATACATATACCTTTCATGAAAATATCTTTTTTTTTTTCTAGGAAAAAAAATGTCAACTCTACCGTCTAAGGACTATATAATGAAATGAAATTGACTTGAGAGTATAAAAATGGTCATGCCATGACTTTATTGAACAGAGTGACAGAGAGGTTCAGTCGTATTGATACATTTCCTATCGGTAAAAACAAAACACAGTTGATTAATTTGAAGTCTTCATTTTAATCAATAATAAAAAAAAATTAAAACACACACAAAAAAATTCCCCTTACTTTTCTATTCTATTCTTATCTTATTAGAGAAATTTAAAATGGTAAATAATCATACACATTTAATTGATTCAGAAAAACAACTAGGATATTGTCATATCATACCAACTAAGATCGTCACATCAAGAAGTATCAACTCTTTACATAACAATTTGAATATATAAAATGAACAAACAGAAACATTGCATAGATTTATTTGAATAAAAGGCTCTCTCACTCACTAACTGTGTAACTGTTTTATCCTTGTCAGGGTTAGGGTGAATCTGGAACCTATCCCAGGAGCACTGAGTATGAGGCAGGAATACACCCTGGATGGGAAGCCAGTCCATCGCACGACACCATTCACACACTTATTCACAACTAGGGACAATTTATCTTAGCCAGTCCACCAACTGGCATGTTTCAGGAAGTGCCTACTGGACTACTGGCATGTTTCAAGTTTTTCCCATAATAAGTGTTTGGTCCTTTATGAAGTTCCCACGCTTCACCAGATCATGATGTTGGTCTTGTCTAACACCACAATTTCATTCATTTTCTCACTGCATTTTTTTAGTGGGGGTTGCAGTGGCAGTAGGCTCTCTCTTCCATTTACTTCACTTGGCCTACTGCTTTTATTCAAAGTGATGTACAATCCCAAGCCAACTGTGAGATCTGATATCTAATAGTTTTTGCCTGTTCTCTGAAAGGGTATCAATAAGTCTGGAGCTGACTGTACATATCTGTAATTTGAACAAAATGAACAATTTCAGTCATTTAGTTCAATTTAAAAAAAAAAAACAAACAGACCACAAAGTAAATGACATATCTGACAAGGTGCATCAGCTCATAATTTTTTGGCCTTTGAATTTAGAGTATTTCAATGAAAGTTTTATTAAAGTTAACATTCATAACTTTACATATAAATTGGGTCCTGCAAATCATTATTATCATCTGTAAGACCATATGGAAAATTAAACGACTTGCACCAGGAAAACGGGGGAGTTTAATTTCAATTTGCTGTTAATTTTAAAGATACCAGGGACCCTATTTTAGCTCCTTAGCCTAATGATTCAGCTATTCTCTTTTTTTTTTTTTTGTAGTTGTTCACCGTCATTACAAGGACCAGAATTAGACTGAGTATGCCAGTTGAGACCTTGAACCAGAAAGATGTACTATTAGCATGTTCTATCTCTGCCTTAAGATTTTTGTTCTCTAATTGTTCATCTCTCAGTTTAATTGCCATCTCATTCACCTTCCTCCTCTCCTCCATCTTCATCTCTTCTTCTACAAGTTTCCTATTTAATTCCTCTTCATGTCTGATTTCTCTCTCTTTGATGTTACACTCTCTCTGTGCCTCTGCTTTCACCTCACTTGCTAGCTGTTCAACTTGAATTTTCTCTTCTTCTCTGATCAGTTTCTCCATCACAGCTCTCTTCTTCTCTTCCACTGTTTTGATCTCTTCTTGCAACATCATTCTCTTCTTCTCTTCCTCCATTTTAATCTCTTTCTCTAAAATCACTCTCTTCCTCTCTTCCTCTTCTCTGGTGCTTCTCTGGACCTTCTGATGAACCTCTTTTGTGTAAAAGTAACCCATGTTCTTGTGTAGTATTACGTTTATCTTTTCAAATAACTCTGTGACTTGAGTGCGGTTACTTTGATCATAGTTGTTAAAAACATGATATCTACCTTCACAGGTATCTACAAGATTCTGGAGATCATAACTATTACTGATAAACTTCTGCACTGGTTTCCCTTCCAGAAGATCTCCACCAGTGAACAGAATCATGGTGAACTTCAGAGCTTCTTCTCCAAAGTTATCCTGAATCCACTTCACAGCATTGCTCTCCTCCACTGTGAACCTTCCCAGTCTGATCACCAGCAGGAACATATGAGGATCAGGAGAAGACATGGAGATACATTCATGTGCATGGTGGGCCGTTTGGTTAGATATTAACCATGTGTCCATGACACCAGGAGTGTCAATTATGGTGATGTTTCTTCCATCCAGGACTTTGTTCTTCTTTATACAGCTTGCGGTCACAGATGCAGGAGATGCCTCGACTCTGAAGGCCTCTTCACCCAGGATGGTGTTTCCTGATGCACTCTTTCCTGCTCCAGTTTTCCCCACCAACATCAGTCTAAGCTCATGATGATTCATCTCATGTCCTAAAAAGCAGATAACACAAACGTCTATAGATACTGTGTATATAACAGAATCATATTATTTTATTATATTAAATATTATATTATTGATGTGACAACTTTAGAGTGAAAATTGGATTGGATATTTGGTAGCTGTATTTTGATCAATGTTTACCTTTGAAAGCTAACCGCAATCCAATACACAGTGGAACCAGAACCAGCACAGAGGCGATCCAAGTGAAAGACTGAATGTTTTTCTACAAAAAAATAAAAGAGGTAAAATTGTGTTTGAGGCAATAATATTTTATAATTAGGCAGTAGAAACACTGAAAACGTGATAAAGATGATTGATTAAGTGGCAATTATGTTTAGGCAGTTCTATTTAGCGAGCACATTCTGATCTTTGGGCTAAACAAAAAGTATCCCAATGTGAAAACTTAATTCTAAATGATAAGATAATTATATAAAGACTATCTCACTTATAAACAGAGATAGTATGATTGTAAGTTTTCCATAAAATTATTCTAACCTTTAATTTTCTGTTATTACGATCTGCCTCCTGTAACGATCTCTCTAGTTCCGAGTTCTTCTCTCCCATTTTAGTCTTCTCTTTAATCTCCGTCTTTAACAACCTCTCAATTCGTATATTCTCCTCTTCCATTTCAGTCTTCTTTTTATTGGCCTCGTCTAACAATCTCTCAAGTAGTTTGTTCTTCTCTGTCATTTCCTTTAACTTGTCAGACATTTTTTTCTTCTCCTGTCCTTCTCCTTGTTTCTGTAGTTGTCTGTTGGAAAGTGATAACTATTTACTTGTAATATCACTTTTAGTATGAATTATACTGTTTTATATTTAATGAGATAAATAAAAGAAATATGCAAAAATAAACTATGTCATAAAAATCATGCATTTAAGTTAAGAATTTTGCAGGAGCTCCAAAGGTGGACAAGTGCACGCCAAAGGTTTGTATCTAATAATGTACCCACTTTGTATGCTGTCTTAATGAATAATATGTAAAATTTCATGTGTCGATGAAGTTGAAAAAATAGTATCATAGTGGTCTTTAATAATAATAATAAATATTATTACATTATGTGAAACAAGGCATGTTTCCTGCTTTTGGAAGCACTGGAATGAAAGTTTGAATGTTTTTAAATAATGTTTGTTGTTCATAAATATATGTTTGTATGTTTTCTTTTTACTTTTTGATAGTGACGTATGGGTCTGTAATAAAGAATGAACTGAATTGAATTGAATAAATCTATGCTCAGTTGTAGACCCAAGTTTATTACAAACACCTTAACATTACACCACCTACATGTTACACCAACCACTGCTTCAGACCACAGAACTAAAATTAGACTCAAGACTAGAGACTATGTGAAAGAATTGACTAGTGCCACTTGCACTGCCCTTCATTCAATTGTGTCTAATGCCTAGAAATCTGACTGAACATATGGATTACTAAAACTTCACAATAAATACTGTAGCACCATACAGATTAATATGGACAAGCAAAAAGAATTTAATTCTATGTAAAAAATAAATAAACAAAGATAATAACCAATCAGAATAAGAAGACTATTTTTGGGCATCCAGACATACAGTGCATCCGGAAAGTATTCACAGCGCTTCACTTTTCCCACATTTTGTTATGTTACAGCCTTATTCCAAAATGGATTAAATTCATTATTTTCCTCAAAATTCTACAAACAATACCCCATAATGACAACGTGAAAGAAGTTTGTTTGAAATCTTTGCAAATTGATTAAAAATAAAATCCAAAAAAAGCACATGTACATAAGTATTCACAGCCTTTGCTCAATACTTTGTTGAAGCACCTTTGGCACCAATTACAGCCTCAAGTCTTTTTGAGTATGATGCTACAAGCTTGGCACACCTATTTTAGGGCAGTTTCTCCCATTCCTCTTTGCAGGACCTCTCAAGCTCCATCAGGTTGAATGGGGAGCGTCGGTGCACAGCCATTTTCAGATCTCTCCAGAGATGTCCAATCGGGTTCAAGTCTGGGCTCTGGCTGGGCCACTCAAGGACATTCACAGAGTTGTCCTGTAGACACTCCTTTGTTATCTTGGCCGTGTGCTTAGGGTCATTGTCCTGTTGGAAGATGAATCTTCACCCCAGAGCACTCTGGAGCAGGTTTCCTTAAAGGATGTCTATGTGCATTGCTGCATTCATCTTTCCCTCGATCCTGACTAGTCTCCCAGTTCCTGCCGCTGAAAAACATCCCCGCAGCATGATGCTGCCACCACCATGCTTCACTGTAGGGATGGTACTGGCCAGGTGATGAGTGGTGCCTGGTTTCCTCCAGACATGATGCTTGCCATTCAGGCCAAAGAGTTCAATCTTTGTTCAATCTTTGGTCCGAGAGTCCTTCAGGTGCCTTTTGGCAAACTCCAGGCGGGCTGACATGTGCCTTTTACTGAGGAGTGGCTTCCGTCTGGCCACGCTACCATACAGGCCTGATTGGTGGAGTGCTGCAGAGATGGTTGTTCTTCTGGAAGGTTCTCCTCTCTCCACAGAAACACGCTGGAGCACTGTCAGAGTGACCATCGGGTTTTTGGTCACCTCACTGACTAAGGCCCTTCTCTCCCGATCGCTCAGTTTGGCCGGGCAGCCAGTTCTAGGAAGAGTCCTGCTGGTTCCAGACTTCTTCCATTTATGGATGATGGAGGCCACTGTGCTCATTGGGACCTTCAATGCTGCAGAAATGTTTCTGTACCCTTCCCCAGATCTGTGCCTCGAGACAATCCTGTCTCGGAGGTCTACAGGCAATTCCTTGGACTTCATGGCTTGGTTTGTGCTCTGACATGCATTGTTAACTGTGGGACCTTATATAGACAGGTGTGTGCCTTTCCAAATCATGTCCAATCAACTGAATGTAACTGGTGGACTCCAATCAAGTTGTAGAAACATCTCAAGGATGATCAGTGGAAACAGGATGCACCTGAGCTCAATTTTGAGTGTCATGGCAAAGGCTGTGAATACTTAAGCTTTTTTTTTTTTTGCTAAAAAAATGCTTTTTTGTTTTTTATTTTTAATGAATTTGCGAAGATTTCAAACAAAATGTGGAAAAAGTGAAGCACTGTGAATACTTTCCAGATGCACTGTACAGCACAGTAGGTGTTGCAGAATTCTTACCATTCTTACATTTCCAAGCAGAAGTCTTACCTTGAACTGAACTCATCTTCATTAAAATTGGGCCGTGAGCGTGAAGAGTCATTATCTGTTGTCTGCATGTTTATATAACTTTGCTCTTTTCCTGATTGACTGTTGAGCCCCTGTCTATTTTATTTACAAAAGGAAATAAAAAAAAATCATGTCCACATAAAACATTTGAGAAAATGTTTCATACCGTTATGAATTTATTCACAGTTTTACAGACCTCTTTGCAAGCCGTGGTGGGTTTGTCCTAGTTCTGTCATGTGCAAAGGAGTCTGAATTAGTGTCTGAGACTTCCATGACACTGGTAGGAAAATAATACAGAAAAGAATCTTAAATTAATTTAAATTTGAACAGAATTGGGCTGGCTTCTTTCACAGAGCAACAGTATGAACAACCAGAGCAAAGTGAGAGGATCTTAATCTTCTATATAATTTCATTATTTCTAAATAACACCATTACAAATGTCCCCCTCTCTGCAAGTGGTGCCTGTCCCAGTGTGATGCTTGCTGAGATCATGGTTCTGTTATGTACACTGTTCTACACTGTGCTGGACTCATGGTCATGTTGCAATTTCAACTGAACTAAATATTCCTCTAATATTTACAAAAATGTAATTGACACTGATTTTCTTTACACTCACATGTGTTTGTTGATAAATGCCAATCGGCTAAAAATGACCAAAAGTGTCCCTGCTGATTTATATTTATACACAACACTCCATAAAAGCCAAACCTCACAGAGAGAGAAAACAACAAAATGCCAACTAAACAGTGGAAAAACACCCCTAAGCTTCTTGTGTACTAAGCATTCCAATAATAACTCAGGTCAAACTTATGAAAACTGGAAGCTATATTTTTTGCACGTCAACTTGAAATGAGAAAACACCTTTTTGAAACCATGTGCTTTACTCTAAATACGAGATTTATTTAACATACGAATGAAGTCAAACTGGATACAAATAAATTTATTCACAAAAAATAGGACGTATTAGTGAAAATCCAGCTATCAACATGCACATGTGATTATGAAGGCACTCAATGGTATTGAAACTGTTTGGTTCGGCCTGTGAAAACATTTACACACAACTTTACTAAAACATTGATAAATAAGTCCTAATGATTGTATTGTATATATAAAAAAGGATATACCTACGTTTCTGTTCAGAGAAAGTCTTTGGTTCAGTTTCTCTATATTTACTTTGCTGCACGTTTAGCTCCTGTAAACGTTGGAATTTGGACTGTACTCTAGTTTAATTATTTTATTCTCATATAGACCTACCATATGTCTACACAAGGAAATCCTGCAATCCGTGTTTGGAGAGAGGGATAAAGGTCAAATGTGTACCAACATCAGTTGTTACATTGGTTTGAATTGAGGAAGGTATTAGAATGCTTAACGTTTCAAACTTTCTCAACTTTTGTCACTATTTCTTTGTATTTATTTTCATATTTACTTTCCTTAAGAAATTTTTGCATTATTTTTGTAATAAATCATCAAAACAACTAACTTTTTTTTTTTGCAACCTTGAAATAAGGCTTCTGTTTTCTGTCTAACTTTAATGAAAGGCTCAGTTCTGTTACAATGTGTGTGTGTGTGTGTGAGACGTGCACTCTTCCTTCTTCACTACAGTCCCCCTTTTCAGCCTGTCATAAAATGACAAACTTGCAGCTTCACAGCATTGACACTGAGCAAAACAATTAAAAAAATTTAATTACATGGGGAAATTAAACAAATGGGGCGCACGGTGGCTTAGTGGTCAGCACGTTCGCCTCACACCTCCAGGGCCGGGGGTTCGATTCCCACCGTGGCCCTGTGTGTGTGCAGAGTTTGCATGTTCTCCCCGTGCTGCGGGGGTTTCCTCCCCCAGTCCAAAGACATACATTGTAGAATGATTGGCATGTCCAAAGTGTCGGTGGTATATGAACGTGTGTGGTTGTGCTCTGTGGTGGATTGGTTCAGGGTGTACCCTGCATTGATGCTCCCTGGGATAGGCTCCAGGTTCCCCGCAACCCTATAGGATTAGTGGTAGACAAAACGGATGAATTAAAGAAATATGAATGTTCTAAATTTGCTATTTTTAACAGTGGAAATTCATTTTGAAAAGGGAAAAAAAGAGAACGAAATTATAAATACAAAAGTGAGACATTAAACCTTATAATCCTCTGGGTGCTACATATATACTTTTGGCCTTAAATATTATTGAAAGTCTGGTAAAGGCCGATAGAGGTGACTTTATAGAGTGGGAACAAACAAAAATAACATGTGAACATATCATTTAGATTTGATAGAATTATGAAAGTTTATTTTGGATTATAGTACAAAGCTCATACTGCTTGTACTCAAATAGTCTGATGAAGACACAGATGAGATTACTCCAACCCTCCCAAAAAAAGCTCATCTCAGCAGATACAAATTCATGAGCAATTGCTTTAAAATGGTGTCTAAAGTGTTGTAGGTGGCCCTGCCTCTGATATGGAGTCCTCAACTCATACCTTATCCCATTACGTTGTACCTCCTATCTAACCAATCCAACACATTACACCCAGAACCAAAACTCTTGGTGACTTCATCCCAAATATTACTAAAGCCTCCTTCAGAGGTCAATCTGACATCTCATACAGCGAGAAGATCCCGAAAAGACAAGAGAAGAGCATGAAAAGAAAGAGCAGAGGAAAAGGCCAGAAGAATGAGGGATCACCGGGGGATGCTGATCACAGACGACTACCATACGATCCTGGTATATCTGAGATCCCAACAGAGTAGATGGCTAATCAACTCCGGAAATGCCATAAGGATGTTCAGAAACAGATAAATTCATAAAAATAAGTAGTGTATTAAGTACTAAAATGTATAAAGAGGATATTGCCGTTAATAAAGCTAGCAGCAGGCAAGTCTGTTTGCTGAGCAAAAAAAACACTTCCTGATTCACATGAATATGAACATGATCTAAGCCATGCTATAGCCTACATGACAACTGAATAAGTATAGAATGTTAAAATAGATGTTGATCTGCTTCTGCTTGTATATGTGTGATAGAGAAACGCAAGGTGTTAAAACAACAAGGGTTGAAATGTCTTTGGCCTGCTTATTTAAACCCGTATCTTAAAAACACGCTGTTTAAATGCCACTGAGGCCTAAGAACAGGATATTGTGGTTTAGCCTGACATCTTGTGCTCCGTGACTTATAGGGTTTGAAAAGCTTTCTCGAAAGTATATTGTGTGCTATTTTGAAAAATGAACTTGTAACCTCTGACTCATATACTGAATTGATGTGATGACCGTTGACACCAAAGGTCCTGTTTATAAAAATCGAGGTCCAATGTGCCTGCTGAAATGTATATAATATGTCTGAATATGTTCGTTCTTTGCCAAGATCTTCGTGGTGAAGGCCTACGCCATTAGATATTATTAACTACTGTATTCTGTAATAAACCAAATCCACTTAGGTAGAGATTTGTAAACACTAGAAATGACTAGTGAGTCCTCTTTTCTATGATAGACTAAGAATAGAGTTTATTTTCTTCATCTGGTGATCAGCGAGTAATCCTGAGACATAAGGCCACTCCTGTCTCAGAGGCACGGCCCTCGACCTGAGTAAGTAACAAAGATTCTCATTATGATGTAGACACGGCCAACATTTATATTGCATAGCAGGGCCTAGTATATAATTTTCCCGATAGAAAGCTCACCAGGGGCAACTAACCCTAAGTAATTTATTGCATATTAGCCCAGACCACATCAATAGAAACAGAATTTCATATTTCATATTTCATATTTCACTATGATATGCTATGTTGACAACAGCATACACAATGTTATCATTTTTATGGATATTAAAAAAAACCAACCTTTTCAAACCATATTCATGAGCAAAAAAAAAAAAAAAAAAAATGTTACTTTGTCTAATTCCTTTTGGATTTTTGAAAATTTCTTTGTATAAGGTCCCATTAAAAAACAAAAACAAAACACCTTATAATATATTGTATACTCTGCTTTTTTCTTCTGGTCACACATCTATTTCTATCCATCAGAAGGCTCAATTTTCTTCAGATGTTCTGTGAGCAGTGATAAAGCATGTTCTCTGTCATTAAATCCTCCTTTAACTCTTTATTGGTCTTCAGCTCCAGCTCTTACTCTGCCTTGGTCACCATCTGTCTGTTGTTTTCAGCTTATTATCATCAGTGTCTTGTTTTAGAGCCAATGTCTTTGGTATTTCTACACAATGTTTTGCATGTTTTTGTGTTTGCAGTGTCTTCTCCTGTGTTTTACTGTAAATCCAAGATGTATTGTTTGGGTTCATAGTTATATAATCCCTTAGCTTCCTAGTCTCGTTAAATTTGCTGTAATTTCTGCTTGTCTTCTGGTTTTAACCCTTGCTCTCTGCTGCATTATGATAATAGATTTTGCCTGGGATGATCATCTTGTTTTTGTTTTTGACCCCAGTTTGGAATTGCATTTGGATGAAGGACAATATTTGGAGCAGTAAAATAAAAACTTGCAACACTTACATACTCATCTCAATTTTCACACCTTAAATTTATAAATGAAATATTAAAGTGCAAGGTTATGAAAACACTCCAGTTGAACAGTCTCATGAAGAACCGGTCCATCAAAGTTCTCCTGAATCTATCACAACCTGATAGGAAAGCGAGTGACTGAGGCCCAGATTGTGGACGAGGTCAAAAATGCAGAGCTATACAGTCATGGATGATGAGCTGACATCCCATAATGTAGAGCTGATGCCATTATCTATAAGGTTTGTGGACAAAGACCTAAATATCAGGGAGGAATTGCTGGAGATTTGCTCTCTGCCATGAATCACAGGCAGCCACATTCAACTGCAATTAAGGATGTGCTGAGTCACCTCAGCATAGAGATTGGTGATTGCAGAGGCCAAGGGTATGACTGTGCCAGCAACATGAGCAGCGAAAATGTCAGTGTCCAGGCTCTGACCAAGAAAGACACACCTAAGGCAGTGCACATGCACTGTAATGGGAAGTGCATGAACCTTGTCATTGCACTCTCCTGTGCTCTTCCACTTGTGCACAACATGTTTGAAAAGATGAAGTCTACCATCATATTCTTTACCTACAGCCTGAAGAGGGAACACCTACTCGTGGAGGTTGAAAATAAGGATGTACACTCTACCGGACAGAGGAAACCTCTGATTGACATATGTCGCACAAGATGGGCAGAAAGACATGATGCCTACAGCCACTTTTGTAGTGCCTTTGTCATTATTTTTAAGGCTCTAGAAGTCGTCGCAATTGGTCTCCATACAGAAGATTACAGCCAAGATGTCACCACTGGATGGCAGGGCAAGTACAAAGCAGACGCCTATAGTCTCTTGTCATCCTCTTGTCAGTTTCATCCTGACCTTCCTCACAGTCTATCAAATTTTGTCCCACCTTACAGGCGTCACAGTGAAGCTGCAAATAACGTCAGTTGACATGATGAGTCATCATCAACATCTGGTTGATGATGACTTCAACCAGATCTACGAGCAAGCAATCAGGATGTCTGCTCAGGTCAGTGTGCAGCTTACAGGTCAACCACGGGCTGCTGGAAGGCAGACACACGGAAAATTTACCTGCTGAAACTGTGAAGGACTACTATAGTAGTATAACATGGCTATACCTTTCCTAGACCATGTCATCTTGGAGTGTGAATCCAGATTCAGAGGTTTTCACATGTCACACTTATACTGTAAACCTCATGAACCATGTGTGTGTGTGTGTGTGTGTGTGTGTGTGTGTGTGTGTGTGTATGGTCAGTTTGTGTACAGCATCTCTATAAACAAGAGAGGAAACTGATCCTAAATCAGCACTGAGCTACAGCTGAGCTTCACAATGAATAATCTCCTAAAAGACAGCAATATTGTTGATAAAATAACAACCAGTGTTGAAAATGTTTAATAGAGATGTTACAAACAATAACTAAATATCGCCCATCGCCTGTTTGCTCTTAAAATAAATTAGAGTGCCGCAGTGGGCTTCCGCTATTGTGCCGCAAAGTGGAATGACTCGTTTCCATAGTAACAGAAAAGCACATAAATAACATGAGCATATATAAACAAATGTTAATGTTTTTTAACATTAGTCAATCATTTAATAAAATACACACATAATCAACTGGTTACTTACTTACAGCTTTCATAAAACAATTGACAATATTTTGAATGTATTGTTTTAAATAATATATGATTTAATATTTAAATGATACATTATTTATTTGAATGCAATACAATTCAAAAGCCATCTGTGTCGGTAGTGTGATCAGAAAATAATACATGGTCAGAAAACAGAAGATAAAATGAAAGAAGTGTTCTAACTGCAAGTGTTTTGGGGGGTTTCTTAGCATGTAGAGGAAGGAAGTATTACTTAAAAAAAAAAAAGATGAGCGCATGGTCAAATGTGTGAAAAGAAACCACAACACATTTGAACTTGGACAGGTGAACAGTTTAAACCCTCAGAGCTGCTCCTGTTATTTCTGTTTTTACTCTGGGTGCAGGAGATGAACATCTCTTAATGAGGTCAGAAAAGTTTTTTAAATCAGTTTTAAGTTGTTTTTTTGTGTTGCTAATTTCCATCTAAAAAGTCTGAGACCAATATGAGTGTTTTCCCCTTTCAAGGTAGATTAATTGTTTATATATTATAATGTTAAATGAACTGTTAACATTTTTGGGTCTCTGTTTTGCTTTTGTTTTATTACTGTTTTTTACACTTTTGTGCCACAAGTGATGGGTATTTCATCTCATTCTACTGATTTGACTCCAAAGGATTTGTTTAACTGAATCGAGTTATTTGAGGTTTGATTCAGTTGATACACTACTGAGAGACTACTACACTACACTGTGCACAAAAAAAGGATGGAAATATTAGGATTCAGATAGGATTTAGATGAATGTAGATAAAATACCAAAGATAATTCTTAAGTCAGACTGTTTATATTAATGTGTCAGAATAATTTGATTCATTCACTTTTGAGAATTGATTCACCTCAGTGATTCTTTCTCAAAGACAAAAAAGAAAAGAAAAAAAAAGCAAGTCATCCATCAGGATATACATTTAGTATGATTTCTCCTCACACATTTTATTCCTCACACACTGAACTGTACAACGCATGGCACACCTGTAATGGATAGTTAATGTAACTGCAGGTGTAAACCCACAGCACTTTGCTTTATAATTATGAACACACCACAGATTTAAGGGCGTTTTTATGATATTAAAACTGAACAGTATTTTTCCACATGTGATGATTATACAGGGAGCACTGATGATGTCACCCAAACTGACTCCTCCCCTTTCTCTGCTGTTTCTGCTCAAGGTTTCGGGTGAGTCATTTGCAAATGTACACTGTATTTTTCATACATACATGTGTATATATATATATATATATATATATATATATATATATATATATATATATATATATATATATATATATATACACAAATAAATGTGTGCTTCATGCTATTAGTGTTTGCTCAGCAGTTCTGTGTTAAGTTATTCTTTTCTCCATCTCTCTCTCTCTCTCTCTCTCTCTCTCCCTCCTCCTGTACTGCATGACCTGTGTAGCTTTGAGTTATAAATAAGCTCAGATGTTTGCAGTGGAGAGTTTACGCAGGCTTTCTCACTGTCTGAGACCTGTACATGCATTATCAACACATTTCTGTATTTCTTGTTACAGGAGTTCTCTCCCAGCCACGGAGGGATGTGTTTTACACACAGAGCAACATCTGTGCTCTAAGGAGATCTACATTAACCATGGGCTGCAATTACACATATCCAGATGGTTACAGAGTTCAGACAGTTTTCTGGAGCAGAGAGCTGGTTACAGATAAAGAGGCTCCTGATCTGTCTTCAGAGCCAAAGTACACAGGCAGGGTTCAATACCTCGGAGACAAACGGAGTAACTGCAGTCTCAGACTGAGTGATGTGACAGAACAGGACCGAGGCAAATACTACTTCAGATTTATAACAACAGGTGGAGAAAAGTATCAGGGTAGAGATGGAGTTGACCTTTCTGTCGTAGGTAAGTCCCATCAGCTGAAATAACACACTGTACTTTATTCATTATTAAAATAATATTTTAAACTGACACACTTCTACCACGATTTTCTACAAAGAAAACATTTGTCTTGATAAAGAGCTCTGTGAGCACTAGCTTTAGCTTTAGTTATCTAACTAGTTATCAGTAACAGAAGCTACAAAACTCACCAATATGCCAGCTGAGTTGAAGCTGCTTAATCGGGGTCAAAAATAATGAGTTTTCTCGCTGAAACTGTTTGCAGCTGCGACTTTTCGATTGCCCATGGTGGGTTAAATGATTGCAAAAGACATGTTGAGGTGAGTTTAAAAGCTAACAGGTGTCACTGGTTTATTAGCATAGCTAATGTTATTTAAACTAGCTGGCTAGGTGCTATGGAGCTACTCTATTGATGTCCTACTTGATGAAGCCAAAAGGGGTGGCGGTGGAGCTACCTCCCTGAAATGAGTTTTTACTGGGTGGGATGTCTGCATCAGGCATGTCTCCACCTAGCTAATATCTGCTAGTAAATATGCAGTAGGTTTATGATTCAGAACTAAATAATAAGAGTTAATAACAGGAGAACAGACAATAATCCCCACAGGCTGCACTGCATGTTTCACCTCTTTCCTCTCATTCACAGAGCTTCAGGTGGAGATGATTCCTGTTAGTGTGGTTGAGGGAGATGAAGTCACTCTCACGTGTAAAACCACCTGCAGCCTGACTGACACTCCAGCATTCACCTGGAATAAAAATGGACATCCTTTATTTTCCGTCTCCTCCTATAACTCGCTCCGTTTTCCAACAGTCAGTCAGAATAATGCAGGCGATTACAGGTGTGGTGTACAGGGACAAAGTTATCGCTCCCCTGCTGTCACTCTTGATGTCCAGTGTAAGTACAGATTTATTTATTCACTCATAAAACTAGCAACACTAAAAGTTCACGCTGAATCCATATGTAAAATAAATCCCATCAGTAATCAAGCGGTAACAAACAGCAAACAACACACATATGTTATGATATCATTTTAAATTATTATCCTACACCCAACAAGTCATCAGGTGATATGAGGTTTCACTGGATGTGTTCGGATCAGGGTTGCACTGTACGTGATTAACGATTTTAATCCTACAGAATACTGCTGAGAGAATCAGTCCTGCAGCTCACATCTCAGAGAGCCAACTCACTCCAAAACTATACAATACACCAATATATACATTATCTATATTATCTAATCTATTATAGATTAGCTACTCATTAACCAAAACATGTGTAATTACATGTCAATAATTAAAGTGGGCATGCAGGCGGTCGGTCTCTCTCTCTCTCTCTCTCTCTCTCTCTGTTCAGCTCTGGCTGATTCTTCTTGTACTCTCTTGTTATCTAGAGTTAAACCTCTCTGATCTGGGTTAAAACTCCACAATGCCACTAGCTTCAGTACGGCACACTTACACCTACTAGGATATTAATGTATTAGCATACTTGCACAATGGCTAACTAGAATAATTATGTTTAAATACACCTATGCGGAATATAAAGCAAGCTTACAGACTCGGCTAACTACAGATTAGCATAAATGCACACTAGAATAGCATACATACACATTAATGTACTAGCATCCTAAAATACTTAAACATCAGCATACATGTGTATTAACATGCTTACATACTAGCTCAGGGGTTCCCAAACTTTTCCAGAGCAAGGCCCCCCAAATGGCAGTAACATTTGACCGAGGCCCCCCTTTTGAAAGATGTCTTTAAAACACATTAAAAATACAGACTTCTGAATATATCCCCCTTTATTTAAATTTTTTTTTAAATTAATAATTACATCTTACGTCTTTACATTACATTAGATTAGGAATTGGTTGTATGTGTGTGTAGATGTCTGAGAGTGAGAAAGAGAAAACATACATTTATTTATTTTTCACACCAAATTGTTGAGCCCCCCCCCCCACTCCCCCTGGGCGGCCCCTACTTTTTTCTAACTCTAAGACGACCAAAATAAAATATAAATAATTAAGATACCGTTTGTACCGCGCCTTGTGCCCGATGCTCCCTGGGATAGGCTCCAGGTTCCCCGTGACCCTGAAAAGGAGTAAGCGGTAGAAGATGGATGGATGGATGGAATATACTGTTTGTGATTTTATGACATTTTTCAGTAATTTCACTGCTGTTGATTTTTAGGTAAATTAATGTGTTACTGCAGTAAAACATGAAGTAATGATGGCTTTCATAGTCTGGTTATTAATAACGAAAAACCCCTTCATACTGTGTAGTTTGTGTTTCTATCTCTAGATCCTCCAAAGGATGTGTCAGTGTCCATCAGTCCCTCTGGTGAGATAGTGGAGGGCAGTTCAGTGACTCTGACCTGCAGCAGTGATGCTAACCCACCTGTGGAGTATACCTGGTTTAGAGGAACATCATTTAAAATCAAAGGAAAAACCTACACCGTTAACAAGATCAGCTCTGAGGACAGTGGAGATTACAAGTGCAAGTCCAGCAATCAACACGGAAAGAAATATTCTGAAACAACTGTAAATGTTTTGTGTGAGTGGCTGATTGTGCAGGTGACTGACTGATATCCACTGAGCCACTGGTTCTCACTTAACTATTCTTAAGCTTCTGTTATTGCCCTTTTTTCAGATCCCCCTAAGAACATGTCAGTGTCCATCAGTCCCTCTGGTGAGATAGTGGAGGGCAGTGTAGTGACTCTGAGCTGCAGCAGTGATGCTAACCCACCTGCCGAGACCTACACCTGGTATAAGGTGAATGAAAGCTCACCTGTAGGATCTGGACAGAGTTACAGCTTCCCGTTGAGCTCCAACAGCAGTGGATGGTTTTACTGTGTGGCTCAGAATAAATTCGGGAGTCAGAGCGCCGCTGCAGTGCCGGTCACTTCAAGCAGTATTACAGTTATCATAACAAATAACACTTTGTAGCATTGATAAAGGTGAATGAGTTCTAGCTGAATAATATTTGTCTGCACACAGGGGGCAGAAGTGTAGTTCTGTACATAGTTCTTGGAGTCACAGTTGGATGTGGATGTTTACTTGCCATCATTGGTGTTTTATGTATGAGGTGAGCATGTGTATTTTTCCTCAACTTGCTTACAATATCTGTGATCTGAACCCTCTTGTTGTTACTTTTTAGGAGCAAGAGAAGAGGAGGTTCAATAAATGACACCAAGGTATCATCGTCTAGTCAGGTAAGTGAACTGTAACAGGATGGAATGGTACAGTGTGACTTATCGCTTCAATAGTAATTTGTTTTTGGTAACCACTTTGGACGGCAACATAAACCCCTCATGATTACCTGCAAAACAGCACAATAGAGATTGATAATCATAATGAACTGAGGAAACACCAGGGTCTAGTCTCACAAACCTGACTTTTAGCTTTTTCTACAAAATGTGGCACTTTTCATCACTAAACAAAGCTACAGTAGAAAATGCTGTAATGTATTAAGTCACAGAATGCAAGCTTCTTTCTTCAGACATTCAGATCTGGAGGAATTCCTAAAAAAAGAAAAACATCAAACACATTCTTTATAATCTTCACACAGATCAATAACCCTAGTCCTCCCGAAGACCTGTACACAGCTCTTGATCTTCAGACCAAGTCCTCCAATGACGTGTACGACACGCTTGCAGTAAGTGTCTTCAGAGACGCACTTCAGGCATTCAGATCTGGAAAGAATCACTAAGAATGATGAACACATGATTTATTTCTCGTTCTCTCACACAGACCGTTCACCCGAGTCCTCCTGAAGACCCGTACACAGCTCTTGATCTTCAGACCAAGTCCTCCAATGACGTGTACGACACGCTTGCAGTAAGTGTCTTCAGAGACGCACTTCAGGCATTCAGATCTGGAAAGAATCACTAAGAATGATGAACACATGATTTATTTCTCGTTCTCTCACACAGACCGTTCACCTGAATCCTCCTGAAGACCCGTACACAGCTCTGGATTTTCAGTCCATCTCTCCTGATTACGACACTTTAACAGTGAGTGTTTCCGTTTGTTCGTCACTTCACTTGTAATCACTGGATATAGCACCATGCTGAAGATCTTTGGAAAACTCTAAACCATTAAAGTCACAAATCAAAAGTTTTAAAGCAGTTAAGGCCACAATGATGTAATGCTAGTACACTAATGTTACGTGATCTCAAAAAACAACTTTTGTTATCTTCAGATCGCAAGGAAAAAACACTCATGGCCTTTCTGGACTTCTGTAGTATTATACATGTGTTTGTTCAACATTTCCAACTCACTGTTTGTTTTTCTAGAATGCAAGAAAGCAACAGTGAGATCATCAACATCAAGTCGAGAGAGAGAGAGAGAGAGAAAGCGCTTTGGATAAATATTAACTCATACTTCAAATAGCTGAAAAATGAGAGCTTTACTTCTATGAACAATATATTGTGTGTGACTGCATGTGCTGTTGATTGATTCTTTTACTAAATGTGTACTATAGGTTTTTGTATATAGGTTTGAATAATTATTTTGTTTATATTTTACCTGCTAAACTGAGACACCGTGCAAAAATGTGTGCCGATAACGTTTTGTACATTTTACACAATAAATATGATGTACAAACTCTCAGTATGGTTTATTTATAATGAGTTATAATACGCTGTGGAGCAGAGGAGGGTGGAGGTTAGGGTGGTGGGAACTCCTGGACTCGAATCCTTATTGGGGTCCTTTACATACAGCATGATGTGAACCTTCTCCACCTTCTCCAAATAGAAACAAAGCAAGGTTTCTATAACACAAAACAGAAGCTAATATACAGTCATGTCATGATATCGGATTAGCAGACAATTTATTATTCAATGTCAACTACTCAGCCACTCTCATACATTAACTGTATCTGATTACCATTTTTCTATTTCTTAGTGATGGCCGCGTTTGAAACACTGCTTCATGAAACTGCGAAACCTTTTAAAAATCTTGTTTAAAAAAAAAAAATCAGTGGTTCGGAGCATGTACCAAACTGGGCAAGTCACGTGATTTCGAGGCTTATTTACATCATTACTGCTTTGAAACGTTTCCGATGGTTGCCACTAGGGGGTGTTGATCTCCTCATGAACTCATGAACCAGTGTCTACTATGGTTTTAACTGATTTCGGGTCAGTTTTATGATGTGTATATACTGTTCTCTCTAAATGTTTGCTTTCCCAAGCGTGAATGCAGATAAACAGCAAGCCAAACTCTGTTCAGGAGCCAGGATATGAGCACCTTGCTCCTTTAAATATTCAACGTACAGTTTACATTCTCAGAAACACTGGCCACTGAACCGAATAAAAAGCCATTGGTTTCGTTAGAGTTTAGAAGGAGGATTGACTCAGATGCGACAAACACGTTTCGAGTTTTCACCGCGCCATGTGCTTGCTGCTTCCTGTTACCCAACATGCAGTGCTTGCGAAAACACGTCACAATAAGAGTCCTCATGTATAACCTTACAGAATAATGGCAGGTAAAACAGAATTTGTAGAGAATATTAAGCAACTAAGAAAATATTATATTTATAAATGCAAATGCCCATAATAAACTATACACAGCCTCTAACAGAGGCAGAACATTTACTGTAAATCCAAGAAGTATTGTTTGGGTCCATAGTTCTATAATCCCTTAGCTTCCTAGTCTTGTTAAATTTGCTGTAATTTCTGCTTGACTTCTGGTTTTAATCCTGGCTCTCTGCTGGATTATGATAATAGATTTTGCCCGGGATGATTATTTTGTTTTTGACCCCAGTTTGGAATTGCATTTAGATGAAGGACTTTGGAGCAGTAAAATAAAAACATGCAACACTTACATACTCAATTTTCACACCCTTAAATCCATGAATGAAAAATGAAAGTGGAAGGTTATGAAAACAAACGATGTTCCTCCATGTGATTATTGCCGGTGAACACTCTCATGAAGAACCGCTCCAACAAAGTTCTCCCGAATCTCCACTTTATGGCATTTCGATCCTCCACTGTGAATCTCCCAGTCTGATCATTAGCAGGAATGAGGAAGTGGAGAGGACATACTGACTTTCTGATCATGAATCATGGTAAAGGTTTAGCTTCCGTTCGTCTCTCGTCTTTCTCAGATGTGGAAATTGTCACAGCTCTGAAAGCATTTCTACTCAGGGTGGAGGTTCCCGCTGCTCTCTTTTCTGCTACGGACTCATCCATCACAATCGGCCTAATCTTAGCACCCACATTCACAAGCACAAAACAGAACACCAATGTAAATGACTTTTTAATTTCATATTTCGAATATTTAGTGAAATGAATGATACTAATGCCAAATTTGAGCATATTTAGTCGAATGAACTTCTTCAGATCCAGCAAAATATGTCATTAAAGATATGTATACAAATAAAATATAAAACAAACAGTATACCACCAATATTAAAAATATACCACAATTAACATTAACAGTGATGAGCTTGGTTAATTTAATGGAATACCTCTGGTGGGAATTGAGGTCATACAGAACGGGGCACAAGACACCAGCAAAGCTCGTAGTGCAGACTGAAAGCGTGACTTAAAGCAGGTTCCTTTGGTCTTCTTTACCTGTCGAACATTAACCCACTTTCAGTAACCCTTCATTTACAAAAAATATAGTTTAAACCACACACTCATACATTTACAGGCAAGCCCATCTCTCTGTGTCTCACATTGTTTTGCTTTGCTTCCATCCTGGATTGTTGGTCAGCCTCAGAGGCATCCGACTTCCTTCTGCCAACATCAAACTTTTTAATTAGAATTAAATTATAAATGAATTTATTCATATTTTTCTGTATTTAGAGTGTTTGCTTCAACAACTCCCTACGATAACGATGTATTTATATCAGTGGTAGTGTCATGTAAATACCGGAAAAGGACTAGAGATTATGATTCCCATCAGCCATTGCACCTCACCTGACACTTCACATGACTGTCTGCACCTGATTTCCGTTTCTGGCTCGTTAACACTTGTATATATATAGTCTATCCTCGTTCTACACTGCAAGGGTTGTCTCGCATTGATTGTCTTTCTATGTCATGTTATGCTTTCTTGTCTTTTGTTATTGTCTCATGGTTATGTTCCTTAGTCCTTGTATCTCTGCCACAGATTCATAGTTCTTGTTTTATTTGTTTGTGATTAAACCTTTATCTTTATTTAATTGTACAGCATAAGCTCGGCTTGTCAGTTGTCCCCTTGGGGTAACATTAAAGGGGTAGTGATGTTTTTAAAATGTTTAATTTTTTTTATCTTCCCTGAGGTGTTATTATAATATTAGGGGTTTTTTGCACAAAAATAATTTTTTTTTTAGTAATTTCTGAACGTTTTCCACTCTATCTCTGACCCTCTGACTGAATAATTTTTTTGTGTGCTTTACCTTTAAAACATCAATGTAACCACCCACTGCTCTGATTGGCTAAATATATAAATGTGTTTGTCGTGTGACATAGCAAATCCCGCCACATCCCAAGGAGCCGTTTTTGGAGCTTGGTTAAGTAAATATTCTTTTTGTTCCGAGGAGGACGTATGAAGCCATGAAACTTGCAAGAGGTTTTAATGGTATAATGACCTCTTACATGCCAAAAGATCAAGGAAATTTTGATTTCTCATGTCATGACCCCTTTAAAGCCTGTTTTCCGCTTTATGTTTTGTGTGCTCTTTTAGGATTTTTACTTGTCAACTGTATGAAATCTCATGAAAATGTTGGCAAAGTTCTATAACAGACTGTGCGGAGAACCTGTGTTCTCCATGTCCGATTACAAGATGAAGATCCTCTAACAACAGACCTATGACTAAAGAAAATTACTATGCTCTGCTTACGTCAGTGTGATCACCTTGGTGGAATACCTTTATTGAGCATGCAAGTTTTTTTTTCTAAGAATGTACAAAACCATATGGTTATATGTAATGACAAAATAAATACCTGGATATTGCTATTTGTCAGTAAAGGTCAGTATATAGTATGTTTACCTAATAGAAAAAAGGAACATATTTCCTTCAAAAGTGTTGGGAGTGTCCATGGACTGATGGTCATCAGAAGAAGGCAGCGAATCTTGATCACTGTCACTTAACACACAAAGACAGAACCTTTAAGCACTAAAGATGTCGTATAACAAACCTGTATTCTCATAACAGAATGTTGTGAAAGTTAGATGTTCAAGTTTCACAGCTGTCATGATGGAGTTAGACAGGTCCATAACAGAAAGAAGAAAGAGTTACAGGAAAGAAATAAAACCCGGTAATAAAACAAAACTAATAAATTAACGGTATATTTTAGGAAAAATTAAAGTCTAACCTTTCCATAAGATAAAAATCATTTGTAGAGTCATGTTCATGGTTCTGATCGTGTCCTTCCTTAGAGTAAAATGAAACGCTCAAACAGCTCTCCTCTCCAACTTGTAAACAGAAGAAAGACAGTAGTGAGAAGAGAAACCAGAGAAGCGATTCCTGTTTGGAGCAGGACAAACCAGAGACATGTGTTGACCTGCAGAAAACATCACACCAGTGAACAATTTCAGACCTTTTGCCTACTTATACTCACCTCTCTAAGACAATGTACAAGTAATGAAACTTTGATTTGTACTACCTAGAACAGTTTATGCCCAAGATATACTGTGTGTAACCATGCAAGTAGTAACTATACAAACATTGATATCTGAGTAAATTAGACATTTAAACAAACAAGTGCTTTCTATTATACACTCACGTGTTCCCATGATCACTTCTGGGTTTTTTTTTTGTGTGTGTGTGTGTGTTTGTACAGCAGATCTTATGATCTTCAAGGGTCTCAACCAAATTCAATCCCATATTTACTTCCCCTAGACACTTCCACTTAGGAGAGTCCAAGTTGCAGGGGAAACAAACATCAGCTTGTACAACATTGTTTAATAATCCTGTCATTGTGCCCCATGAGCTTTCTTCTTTGTTTATTCTTCTACTTTAGATAAACATACAAATGAAGTAAAATCACATTGTAGGCATTATTTTAAATGAAATAAACTCAGGGTGTTTAAAAACAACAGCTGTGCTCCCCGGCATAATGGACTCTTCTGAGTTGAAGTGCCTAGGGGAAGTGAGTAAGAACTGCATTGGGAGGGTGCCTGGTTTCAATCCAGAAATGTGCGAGGAAGTGGCTGGAAAGCCTAGAAGCTGGTTTGGACTGACACTAAAGTGAAAAACACCTTCTTACATGTAGAGAAATATCATAAAGTCTATCAAAAGCTTAAACATTTTATGATTAAATCATTCAGCCTTTGGTAAATTTTTCCACAGGAAGTCTGAACACAACTCACTCTGTGGATTCAAAGTCTCATACCAAGTAATTAAATGAAGAACCAAATTCAAGCCACATACAACCTAAATACTGAACACATTTTTGGCTTCAGTTACCAAAATCCTGTTTTCCTGTAGTTCAAAGCCAGATTTTGTTCTGGATCAGATCAACAGAGACACATGAGAGTTATATTTATGCATAGTTTAAATGAACATTTGAGCAAACATTTTTGATAAGATTCAGAGATATTAATAGAAAGAGTACCACATACTATTTAATGCATTTTAAGGAATTTCATATCCGTGGATCATTAAGGTGATAAATTACCTGCTCCACATTAGAAGAAATTCCTGTTTGATTTTTAGAAACAGGAAGTAAAGATATTTAATTACAGTACATGTCTTCTACAATGTAGTCTTTACCTTAAATAAATGGCCCCATGAGTGTTATTTTGAAAAGAACTTCTCTTATATACTCACCAGAATATTTCACTGGTGCTGTTTCCATGATCAATTCTGATTTTCTGTGTTTGCACAACATGTCACTGACTTTATGGTCTTCAAGGGTCTCAACCCAATTAAATCCCATACTTACTTCCCCTAAACACTTCCACTTAGAAGAATCCAAGTTGCAGGGGAGATCAAATTTCAGCTTGTGCAAGATTCTTTAATAAGCATGTCATTTTGCCCCATGAGCTCTCTTTTTTATGTATTCTTCTATTTTGGATAAACATACAAATGAAATAAAGTTCTGTTGTAGTCATTATTTTGAGCAATATAAAGTCACGGTATTTAAAAACAACAGCTGTGCTCCCCGGCATAATGGACTCTTCTGAGTTGAAGTGCCTAGGGGAAGTGAGTAAGAACTGCATTGGGAGGGTGCCCGGTTTCAATCAGGAAATGTGCGAGGCAGCGGCTGAAGAGCGTAGAAACTGGTTTGGACTGGAGCTAAAGTGAAAAGCACTCAATTTCATGCAGAGAAATGAATCATAATGACTAAAAAAACTTAACATTTTTATGATCAAACCATTCCAGAAGAAATAACTGGGCAAAACTAAAGTGAAAGTATTGTATTTAAAAGACTACATTTTGCTTTGTGGTAGTAAAAAGTATTTTCAGATAAGAGAAACAGTTTTGTGATTGTGTAATTGTTTGTCTAGCTCTTTAGCCACTGGTAAATTTTTCTACAGGAAGTCTGAACACAACTCACTCTGTGGTCTCAATTTCTCATAGCAAATTCAACCTTCTACCTACTGTCCCTAGACACTTCCACTTGGTAAAATCCAAGTTGTAGGGGTCATCAAACTACAGCTTGTGTGTCATTGTTTTATAGTCATGTCATTTTGATCCACGTTTCTCATTTCCTATTTAATACCTTTTGAAGTCTTGAAAAAAGCCAATCATGTTATTAGATTGAAATGAAGTTGGAATAGTTAGATATAACAGTTCTGCTCCCCTGTATAATGGCCTCTTCCAAGTTGAAGTGCCTAGGTGAAGTGAATGAGAACTAAATTGGGAGGGTGCCTAGTTTTTATACAGAAGTGTGAGAGGCTGTGGTTGAAGCAGTATCACACCCACAGAGCCTACACTCAGCTTAGGCTTATTTCAGTTTTAATTTGAATTGGCTTTTTAGAGTGAGTTCTTCACTGGATACAGGCAATAGTTTTAATAACTGTTGTAAAACCACATCCCAAAGATGTTCTTCTTTATTTAGATCTAATGATTGTGGAGGTCACTGAAGTACCCTTAACTCATTATCATGCCCATTGATTCCCGCCGGAACCCGATGTTGTCTTCTGCTGTTGAAGTCTGACTGACTGAATTTTCAGCATGTTGTCCATTCTGAGATCTGAGCTTTCCTTCTCACCACAGTTGTAAAGAATGGTTATTGTGTTACTGTAGACTTCCTGTCAGCGTGAACCAGTCTGCCCATTCTCCTCTGAGCTCTCTCATCAACAAGGTGCTTCCACCTATGATTTTAAGCATTGCACTACTGCCTGATGATTGGCTTATTCAAAAATTTAATGAAAGAGCAGATGTACAGGTGTTCCTAATAAAATGACCTGTATGTGTGTGTGCGTTATAGTGTATAGTGTGTACACTATACAGCCAAGAGTTGACCTGACCATCACACCCATATGTGCTTGTTGAACATCCCATTCCAGATGTATTCCCCCTTTGCTGTTATAATAAGCTCCACTCTTCTGGGAAGGCTTTCTACTAGATTTTGGGGCGTGGCTGTGGGAATTTGTGTTCATTCACACACTCTACAAGAGCATTAGTGAAGTCAGGTACTGATGTTGGTATGTTGAGGAGGCTGCAGTTCCAGTTCATCCCAAAGGTGTTCAGTGGGGTTGAGGTCATGGCTCTGTGAAGGTCACTCAAGTTCTTCCACTCCAAACTTAACACATCATGTCTTCAAGGAGCTCGCTTTGTGCACAGGGGCATTGTCATGCTGGAACAGGTTTGGACCTTCTAGTTCTTAGGGAAATTGTAATGCTACAGCATACAGAGACATTCTATACAATTGTGTGCTCAACATTTATGGGTGTGATGGTCAAGTGTCCACATACTTTTATATATACACTGTACTCAGCTGGAAAAAAAATTGGGGGCGAACCCTCAGCCAACTTCCGGCTACAAATAGAAGTATAAAAAAATATACTTATATTTGTAGCTTGTACAAATATGCTTATATTTGTAGCTTCTTGTTGTTGGTGTTGTATCTCTCAAATGTTTCAATTACGTTAGCGATTTTTTTATTTATTTGATGTTCTATCTACGGTTTGTTTGAGTCTAACGACTTTTAATTGTTCAATGATTAAAAAAACACCCCACTAGCTTGCCTATGATTCTGCTTGACATATTATGACAGAAATATTTTTATGTTTTTAATCTTTGGTGACGTTTTACAATCGTTATCAGTGTCCCAATGTGTAGCGAGCCAGGGTCCTTACCAGTGCCCCAACTTGTCTACACCATATACTGTTCCTGCTGAACCAGGGAGCTGGTTGAGACACTCTGTATCAAAGTTAGATTTCGTCTTCAAATTGTCTGACTTTTATTTTGAATAGGCTGGATGCTTTGGCGGTAGTTTTTCGTACAGTAATACAATAACATTTTCCGGTAGTGATTCATTCTCTTACTTCTCGCAGCCACCTCACAGCTACAGGTAATGTTTTTTTCCCTAATCCAGTTTGACTTTTGGGTATTTTAAGTGTTGTAAGACTCAAACGTTTACCAGCATTAATTAAGCTCTGACCAGGAAATGGATATAGCAGACTGGAAAAAAAAGTTACTCTCTCTCTCTCTCTCTCTCTCTCTCTCTCACACACACACACACACACACACACAGACAGAAAGAGAGAGAGAGAGAGAGATTGCGTAATGGCGGTGTTTGTGTTCTACGCGCTTTTTCTTTCTGAAGTAATAACTTAAAGGAGACTTTCTGAAGGATCATCACTGAAAAGAATAATGAACACACTTAATGGATGGAAAGATGGTTGTTTTGAAGAACGATTTGTCTTAACTTTATGTCAAATAGTGCCGAGATATTGCTCAAGTGCATCTGTAAGCACTTCTATCTTCCAAAATGGACTCTCCAGTCCTGATCAAATCTGTTATCGAGTAGATCAGCTGTTTATCAGTATGTCATTAACCAGCACAAATCTTTCACCAATGTTTCTTTTACAAGTAGTTGATAATCACAGATCCATCACGAAATAAAATTTAAAAACTAAAACACAAAGTTATGGCCCCTAGGGGTCCCCAGACAACACTTTGAACGCCATGGCTGGAGAATATTCAAATATTTAAGATTTTCAGTGGAATATTTAATCATAAATATGAGATATTACCAGATGTCTTTAAATGCCAGAGCTTTACTATGATTTCAGTGATTGCTAATGTTCTGAGTGTAGCATAATAACCTGTTTTATAACCATCTTGTGAAGAATATGGTGTTGTTTGTTGTATGTTTGGTTTTCACTACAAAAGGTTACAGAAAGGTGATTTAATTGAATAAGGAAATAACCAATACAGCGTCAGACTGAACCAGGAGGTCAAACCATGTGTAAGAATGTGTCATTCAAAAGAGCCTTTAATAAAATCCCAACAACTACTATTTTTTTCAGCCTTCCACCATGACCAGTTCCCCGTGCATGCTTCTTAAAGCCTTGGATGAATTAGTGGATGATGATTTGAGAAGATTTGTGTATCTTCTTAGTAACCCACCAGAGGGATTCCAATGTATTCCAAAGGGAAAGGTGCACCAAAAACCAAAAGAAAAAGTGGTTGACGAAATGATCGAAATATATGGGGAACAGCGTGCTCTTCAAGCCACTATAGCCATTTTGAAAAAAATGTATAAAAATAATCTAGCTAGTAAATTAACAGAAGAAATGAAACGGGAAAAGCCTGATCCCAATGCTGTGCCTTTAAAGAAGCAGAAACTGGCCAATGCACCAAGCCAGACGTGTAAACCAGCCAAAGTACAAAATGCATCAGACAAAGGTAAGGATGCAATTTGCACCAGTGTACATTTAGCAGATTGCCCTATTCCAGAGCGAAGTGCGTTGTAGTCGATATCAAAAACATGTAGTCATGATAGTACACTGGGGTTAGGGAGTATTAACACTATAAAGTTAGAAACCCTGCTTTAGTGGTTAGTACGACATGAAGGAAAATACTGACAGTGGATTTTTTAAAATAGAAGTGTCATTTACTGTAAGTGCTTGGTGAAGAGTTAGAACTCTTAGTCTGAAGTCAGTCAGTGACTCATTTGTCTGGACATTCAGGGAAAGTTCATTCCATCAAGTTCAGATACTCAAACGTGAATATGAATTTTATGAGATAAGCATCATTGTAAACCAAATAAACTATAAATGTGTAACACATGATTTATTAACCTCATTAAAACTGATTTAAAAATTATTTATTAATAGGCATTGTATTTCAAAAATCTCAAAATGGATTAGCGTCAACATTTTGTGTAATTATAGTTAGTATTATAATTATAGTTAGTATAGTTGTATTATGACAATGACATTTTGTTTATCATTTTCTGTGAACAGGGCAAGATCGTCACAGTGTCATAACAAGACATAAAGACTGGCTAAAGGATCAAAATCGTTTCATAGTCGAAGAGACTGCTAAAGATAAGCACAGGATTCCACTTAATGACATTTACACAGATCTCATTATTACAAAAGGAGAGTGTGAAACTCGTAATAATGAGCATGAAGTTTTGATGACTGAGAATTCACAATTTTCAGACAAGACCAGAATCAACTGCAGTGACCTCTTCGGTCGGAATGAAAAAGAAATCAAAACTGTTCTTACGAAGGGTGTTGCCGGCATTGGAAAAACAGTGTCTGTGCAGAAATTCATCCTTGACTGGGCCGAGAATAAATCTAATCAAGATGTTATGTTTCTGTTTCTACTTCCATTTCGTCGGCTGAACCTGATTAAAGATGAATATCGTAGTCTTCATCAACTTTTGGTTTACATGCATCCCAAACTTGAAGGCTGTCACTCAAGCATGTATGTCGACGAGAAAATGTTATTCATATTTGATGGCCTTGAGGAGAGTAGAATTCAAATGAATTTTAGACAAACATCAAGCATTAATTGTGTTAACACCAAAGCCACAGTGGAAGCCTTAATTATAAACCTCATCAGCGGAGAGCTACTCCCTTCTGCTCTTATATGGATAACTTCTCGACCAGCAGCAGCCAATCAGATACCCTCTCGTTACATTAACCTTGTGACAGAAATTCAGGGATTCAATGACTCCCAAAAGGAGCAGTACTTTAGAAAAAGGGTGACTGATGAGGACAAAGCCAGCAGAATCATCTCGCACCTTAGGAAAGCAAGGACTCTTCACATTATGTGCCACATTCCAGTCTTTTGTTGGATTTCAGTTACTGCTCTTCAGCCTTGGCTTTCCCATGAGTGCAAAGGAGAAATCCCCACAACACTGACTGAAATGTACTCTCACTTTTTACTCGTTCAGATAATCACGAAGAACAAAAAGTTTGATGAAAGACATGAAACAGACTCAAAGTCATTGCTGGAGTCCAATGAAAACATGATTCTGAAACTAGCCAAGTTGGCTTTCAAACAACTGTTAAATGGCAATGTCCTCTTTTATGCAACAGACCTGGATGAGTGTGGAATCGATGTCCAAGAATCATTCTTATACTCTGGGATTTGCACAGAAATCTTTAAAATGGAATCAGAGTTTTACTGTACAAAAGTCTATTGCTTTGTGCATTTGAGCTTCCAAGAATTTTTTGCCGCTCTCTATGTGTTCTATTGTTATCTGCGCAAGGACATGGGGGAAGTGAAGATGTTTCTGCCAAAGACCAAGGCTGTGACTTCAGAAATACCACTGGATGTGCTAATGAAACATGCAGTGGCAGAAGCCTTGAAGAGCAAGAATGGACATCTTGATATGTTCCTCCGTTTTCTTCACGGCATGTCACTGGAATCCAACCAGAGACTCCTGAAAGGTCTACTGCCCTTTACCAAGAGCAGCTCTGAGAGCATCGAGAAAATAAAACAAAACCTGAAATGCGGACAAAAAAGAAACATCAACCCTGAGCGCTGGCTGAATCTCTCACACTGCTTAATAGAAATGAAGGATAACACTCTTCAGCAAGAAATTCAGACTTACCTCGAGTCTAAAAAAAAGTCCAAAAAGCTCACTCTTGCACAGTGTTCGGCAATGGCTAACATGTTTCAGGTTTCAGAGAAGGTGATGGATGAGTTGGATCTGAAAAAATACAACACAACAGAAGAGGGGCGTAGAAGACTAATCCCAGCTCTAAGGAACTGCAAAAAGGCTATGTGAGTATATCTTTTTTTTTTTCTTATTTTTATTTTTATTTCAGCTCAAACAAAAAATCTTCAGTTTCATTTCTACTGAACATTTCTACTGAACATTTCTACTGAACATTCCTGCTGAACATTTCTACTGAACATTTCTATTGAACATTTCTATGTGAGTATATCTACTAATATGTGAGAAGTAACTGCTTTAAATATTATTTTTAGGAAACAATTTGTTATTGTGGTTCATTGTGTACTCCCATTACAAGCTGATGAATACCTCTCTGATTTCTCTTGCTGTAGCCTGGCAGACTGTAACCTTACAGAGAATTCCTGTGAAAACATTGCATCAACTTTACAGACAGCAAATTCACCATTGAGAGAGCTGGACCTGAGTAACAATGACCTACAGGATGCAGGGTTGAAACTGCTCTATGAAGGGCTGAAGTGTTCTGATTGTAACCTAGAGATACTAAGGTAAAGAGACACAATGTAAAAATTACTGCAAAAACATGTTTGTTCCCCCCCACATCTGCGTAGGTTTTCACCAGGTTCTCCCGTTTCCTCCCCCCTCCCAATACATGGCAGATGTTCACATATCTAGTGTTCCTGAGATAATCTTCAGATCTACCTCTACCTGACCAGAATAAAGCAGTTAATGAAGATGAATTAATTAAAATTTTACTGTTTATTTAGAATATTTGTATTATTTGTGCACCTCTCCATGCAATACAAGTTGTATATAAAGTAGATGTAGCCATTAGAGTATTTGGCACCGTCATACCAATTGTTCATTCATTTATAGTAAGAACAATCTGTGTCCTGGTCAGTGTGGTGGTGGATCTGGAGCCTATTCTGGGAACGCTGAGCTCAATGCAGAATTATAACCTATAGAACACATTTTTTGTGATTGTTGAGGCCCAAAATGCTTGATTTTGCTGCAGCTTTTTCCAAAACCTAAGAAGCAATTTGCAGATTTGGGGGGTGGGGATGGGGGGGTTATGGAAAATAATTAAAATGGCTAAATTACAATTGCACGAAATTGTTTTGCACGTCTTTCACCATGATGTGTGTTATGATGATATGATGTGTGTGGTAAATGAGTCCTTTTAGCTGTGCTCATGTTCAAAGCACATGAATCGAAGAGGGTTTTGGCTGAATGCACATTGTGATGACATTACATGGTGTGTTTTGATGAAGTCACTGGACACGTCTTGGCCCAAATCTATGGCAATTCTGAAAAATTGGACTGACGTACCCTGGGTAGAATGCCAGTCCATAGCAGGGCACCATATACACATTCACACCTCGGGGGGAATTTAAAGTAGCCGATCAACCTAGGGTCATGTATTTGGGATGAAGGAGATAACCAGGGAGAACAAATTGGTAGCTCTGAAACAAAGTGAAGACCCTGGAGCATGGACTACAGGCAATACCAGTTGCAGCACCAAATGAAACAATTGAAATGTACTTCTTTTTTTTTTTTTTTACATCAACATCTGGAAATGAGAGTTGTTCATATAGGAGCCATTTCAGACATTTTTTTTTTTTTTACAGTTATGACATTTGGCAGACACCCTTATCCAGAGTGACTTATATTTATCTAATGTATACAACTGAGCAGTTGAGAGTTAAGGGCCTTGCTCAATTGCCCACCAGTGGCAGGTTGGCAGTGCTTGGATTTGAACTTGCGACCAATCAGTAGTCCAATGTTTTTTGTTCAAATCCCAGAAGTCAATTTTTTTATAGAATCAGTGACAAACTATTGAGGTATAATGGTTTACACAAATGCGCAATGAGTTTGCTGCAACTGCTTGCTCTGCTCAAGGCTGAGAGACACTATGTGGTCAAAAGTATATGAACACAAGAACATAGTTGTATAGATTGTGTTTGTATGCTTCCCTTTACTGGAACTAAGAGACCCCAAACATATAACAGCATGACGATGCCCCTATGCACAAAGCGGGCTCCATGAAGACATGGTGTGTTAAGGTTGGAAGAAGGTGAAAGAATCCGAGTGTCTTGCACAGAGCCCTGACCTCAACCCCACTAAACACCTTTTGAATGTAATTTGCATACTATCTGCAAATGCTGACTAACCAGATTTTGTTTTTTAACTTGAATCTCCAACAAAGTCTCAGTCAAACTTTTACTGAGTTGTAGTAATAAAAATAAAAAAAAAAATCCAAGATTACTGCAGAAGTTCTGTAAAAATTGTATTTCAATTTAAAGCAGTGTACACAATTAAAAAATGGGCAAGTGTAATTGGCAAACTGTACTGAAAATATTTTGTCTCGCATCTACAGTGTCTCCAACTGTAAGCTGACCACACTGTCATGTGAAGATACTGCTTCAGCTCTATGTTCAATAAATTCATCCCTGAGAAAACTGGACCTGAGCTTCAATGACTTGCAGAAGGGAGTAAATCAACTCTTTAGAGGACTACAGAGCCCAAACTGTAAACTGGACACATTAAGGTTAGTCTCAGGATGGGTATAACTTTTCCTGTTCCACAAAACAGTTTCTGTGAACTTTCAATAAAAATGTGAATTGAAATGTGAATTGTTCTTATACTAATATGAAGTCTTTTCTCAAATATATCCGTATACAAGGCTTCACCTTGCCTGCTTTTGACCTTTTTCCACTTTGTGCACCAAATTTGGGAATTTATCTACCTTGAGCATTTAAAGACCATTTTTTTGCTGGAAGGTTGTGATCTATATGATATATAGCAAGTGGTGGGTTTTTTTTTTTTTAAATAAGTTGAACAACTCTTTTAAGTACATATCCTTACATACAGAACTATCTATATATGTAAATCACTTACATCTTTTTAAATATTTTTAATTAACACTGAATGACGTTGAAAACATAAGCCTGAATACTTTATTTCTTATGTAGAAACGTCTGGTTCCCTTCTCAGGGAACAGGGTTACATGCGTAACCCAGACGTTCCCTTTCAAAGGGAACTTCAACGTTGTGTTTAGCATAACAGTATGGGAACGAGAATACCCACTCCGTCATACCGAGGGTACGGACTGTTCAAAAAGACCCAAGCCCAAGGGTCACTGCAAGACACTCGAGCCTGGGGTGGAATGAATATCCAGGCTGTGATAACGAATGAATGTGTGTGGCGTAGACCACCCTGCAGCAGCACACACATCCTGTAGGGATTCCCCTTTGGACAAAGCCTTTGAGGAGGCGACCGCCCTAGTGGAATGAGCCCTTATGCACAGAGGCGTAGCGAGACCAAGTGCCTCATAAGCAATAGAGATTGCTTCCACTATCCAATTAGAGATGCGCTGCTTTCATACAGCATCACCACTACTGTCGCCGCCAAGCAGACCAGCAGCTGCTCTGACTTACGCCACTGGCCGGAGCGGTGGCCGTAAGTACAGAGAGTCCTTACTGGACACAGCAGGTGCATCCTCTCTTGTTCCGGTGTGAGGAACGGAGGAGGGCAGAAAGCCTGCAACACCACAGGATGGGCAGCCGATGTAGGCACCTTAGGAATATAATCCGGCCTAGGATACAGGATGGCCTTGGCTAATCCAGGGGCAAAGTCAAGGCAGGAAGGGGCAACAGAGAAAGCTTGTAGATCTCCCACTCGCTTGAGAGATGTCAGGGCCAGCAGAGCTACCTTTAGAGTCAGAAGCTTCTCAGAGGCTGACTCTAAGGGCTAAAATGGGGCCCTTGACAGACCTTTCAAGACCACAGAAAGGTCCCAGGAAGGTATGCGCGGCCTGCAGATGGGCCTCAGCCGCCTGACTCCATGCATGAACCTCGAAGTTAGAGGATGTTGCCCCACAGAGGCTCCATCAACAGGGGCATTGCTGGCCGAAACGGCGGCCATGTAAACCCTGATTGTAGAAGGAGCCAACCCTGCTGAGAAACGTTCTTGTAACTCCAGGACTGTAGCTATTGCGCAGTTCACTGGTTCTAGCTGACGTTCCTCACACCACAAGTCAAAAAGCCGCCACTTGAGCGCATACAATTTCCTTGTGGATGGTGCTCTAGCATTTAACATCTATGAGCTATGAACTGGTGCCCTCAGGGGCCAGACCCAGAGTTTCTATAGTTCTGGCCGAGAGTGATAAATCAGCCCTCCAACTTGAGACAGTAGATCCCTGCGGATGGGAATCTCCCAGGGAGTACCATCGAGCCGGGAAATTATCTCCAAAACCATATTCAAGCTGGCCAATAAGGTGCTACTAGCAGCAGACCTAGACGGTCTTGGTGAACTCTCGCTAGAACTTGTGGGAGCAAAGCGATTGAGGGAAAGCATATAGACGTGACCTCGGCCACGTGTGCACCATGGCGTCCAACCCCAGTGGTGCAGGAAGAGTGAGGGCGAACCACAGTGGGCAGTGTGTTGTCTCCTCGGAGGCGAACACATCCACTTCCGCTTGTCCGAACCTCCGCCATATGGACTCCACCACTTGTAGATGGAGCCGCCAACCCCCGGGCCTCAGCCCCTGCCTCAACAGGATGTCTTCCCCCACATTCCAGCTGCCCGGAATGTAGATTGCATTCACTGACAAGAACTTTCCCTCTGCCCAGAGAAGGATTAGTTGCGCCTGCCTGAACAGGGGGCGTGAACGTAACCCTCCCTGGTGGTTGATATGTGAGACCACCGCTGTGTTGTCTGACACAACTAACACATGTTGACCTCTCAAATGAGGAAGAAAGAATTTCAGTGCTAGGAATACGGGCAGCATCTCTAGGCAATTTATATGCCACTCCAGATGAGGGCCGCTCCAAAGACCGTGAGCTGGACAGCCATCTAAGACTGCACCCCAGCCCGTGAGGGAGGTGTCTGTCATTACCGTCTTGCAATAAGGAGACACCCCTAGAGTGTGACTCGAGGCTAAAAACTGCGGACACCTCCAAATACTCAGAGCACGTAGGCATCCTCGGATGAAACCTTTGACTTTTCAGCCACCACTGAAACGGTCTCATGTGCAATAGGCCCAATGGGATGATGTTGGCTGAAAATCCTATCGATCCTATGCGTGTTGGGGATAGAAACGCCCTCATCGTAGTAGAGTCCCATATAACCCCTAGAAAAGTTGTCCTCTGCACTGGAGAAAGCATACTTTTCTTGAGGTTCAACCTGAGCCCCAAGCTCCTCATGTGGGCAAGAACAGCATCTCGATGTTGAAGTGCCAGTTCCCTGGATCGCGCTAGAATTAACCAGTCATCCAGGTAGTTTAGTACACGGATGCCCTGGAGTCATAAGGGAGCCAGAGCAGCATCCATGCACTTTGTGAAGGTGCAAAATTGGTATGCATTGTCTCCAAACGCAAACCTCAGGAACTTCCTGTGACTGGGCGATATTCCTATGTGGAAATATGCATCTTTCAGATCTATCGTCACAAACCAGTCCTCGAACTGAATCTTTGGCACGATAAGTTTGAGAGTCAGCATCTTGAACCTGTAAGTCCGAAGACTACGGTTCAGATGACGCAGATCTAAAATTGGCCGCATACTTCTATCTTTTTTGCAGACCAGGAAATTACGGCTGTAAAAACCTCCCTCCCTTAGGGAACGTGGTACATGTTCTATGGCCCCTTTGTCCAAAAGGGAACTTACTTCCTGCACTAACATTGGGCTCTGCTCTGTGCTGACAACTGTGGTGAGCACACCTCTGAACCGGGAGGGTCGAGTTCTAAACTGGACCCGGTAACCCTTTTCTATGGTAGACAGAACCCATGGAGACACATTTGGCAGTAGTATCCACGCTGCCAGATGGTCTTTCAGTGATGTTAGCTTTTCCACATTCTGTTGGAGGGAAAGCATCAGATTTCCGTTGCCCTGTGACAGCTCGCTGACCAGAGAAGGCTAAAAAGGTGGGATGGCCTTGGCTAGGGCAGGCCCTACAGTAGCACTGGGGGCTATCTGCCCTAACAACCTCATGTCCCCTGATACGTCCCTCCGTGGCCCATCAGGACCGTTCCTTCTTTGGCTACTTTGCTTTTTTGATCATTCTTAGATCAGGCCTGTTAGCAGGCTGCAGCTGTGGCCCCTATGTCCCCCTGGCTCTCCGCAGGGGGAGGCGGGCTGCCACACTCGCCTTCTGTGCCTCCCTCGCACTTGTGCTGGCCCGGGCTCCACTATGGCTGCCCGGGTGAACTCGACACGACGGAGAAGGAACTGGCTGAACGCCGCCGTTTGCTGTTTTGCCTTGGGAAACCTGTTGGCGATGGCATTAACCGCACCGCCAAACAGGCCGGAAGGTTTAACAGGGGCGTCCAGCAAGAGACCTTATCTTTGTCCGCCATCCCTGAGAGCTTGAACTATAGGTGCCTCTCCACCACAACCATGCTACTCATTGAACGGCCGATATGACGGGCCGTTTGTTTGGTCGCCCGGAGAGATAAAACTGTGGCGTGGCGCGGCGCAGCTCTGCCACTGGCCCAATTCCTTCCCCAGTATCGAGCTCACTCAGCAGGTCTGCTTGATAGGCCTGCAACACTGCCATTGTATGCAGTGACCCACAAGCAAGACCCACTGCCGCATAGGCTTTGCCCACCAACACCGAGGTGGCCTTATATGGCTTGGAAGGTAAAGTTGGCCTCCCTAAATTACCTGCCGTTGATGGAAAGAGGTGGCTGGCAAGCGCCTCGTCCACCTTCGGCATCGCTAAATAGCCGTGCTGCTCACTCCCCATGACAGCTGAGTAATCAGACGTCGCGGGGTTATAAACACGGCTAGTGTATGGTTTTCTATAGAAGCGTGATATCTCATCATTAATTTCTGGAAAAAAGGGGAGTTTTCTGCAGTGTGAGGGAGATTTATATTTATTTTCACTGGAGAGGAAGGACTCATCCAGCCTACTACGAGCCACTTCCTCGTCCCCGGGCCAGTCTATATTCAACTTTTCAACACACCTAGTAATCACCTCAAGCAGCTCTTTATATGCTTGAGAGCTGCTCTCGGTTTTTGGCGCAACGGCACCCTCTACTGACTCATCGGAGTCAGTGAGGTTGTTTTGGCTTTCTATAGGGGAAGGAGGAGTCACGACGTGAGCTCCAAAGTCAGGCGGAGAGCCGAACCCGGAAGACAGAGCAAGAGATAGAGCAGCGCTTGTCTCCGGCTCCTCTTCCAAATCCATACGAGATCCTCAGGACCTGAGCTGGCTGGCTGCCTCGGCAGCGGCCGGCCCAGATCCGCAAGGCTCTGAAACTCAATTCCCTTCGGACGAGAAGAGAGCGAGACGCGAGCGGAGCTGCCTAATCGTGAAATGTTCACAATGCTGACAGACAGACCCCTCAAGGGCTGCCGTTGCATGCTCCACAACCAAACACTTCACACAGAAAGCGTGTCCGTCTCCTCCCGTGATGAAACGGGAACAAGGCGTAACATACTTTCTGAAATCTCTCTCGCTCATTCTTTCTTTCTCTTTTCTTTTCTTTTCTTTTTAAAAAGGGATAGAAAGTTTAGAGAGTTTGAGAAAATATAGAGTAGAAATGACACGTCTTTTAGTCACACAAACAAAAGCCATGGAGTCTCGCTGAAGATAATAAGGCTGGCGGCGTGGTTCACAGGTGCCATATATTTATCATGCGACGCGCTTAATTGCCACGTCACCTGATCATGACAGGCCTATAAGGAGAGGCATGATTTCACACAAGCTTCAGATACCGGTCACACGCGCAAGGGCGCTCCCATACTATTATGCTAAACGCAACCTCGAAGTTCCCTTTGAAAGTTGTTATAGATTGCTTTGTTGGAAAAGTGTAAAAGGAAATGGAAGAGCCTTTGTTTCAGTGAAGCTTTTATGACTCTCTTTATTCTAAATGTGCTCTCGTTTCCCAGGATCTCAGATTGTAAGCTTACTGTAGAATGTTGTAAATACATTGCCAAAGCTTTAGCAAAGTCACCTTTGAGAGAACTGGATCTGAGTTGCAATGACCTGCAAGATACAGGAATGAAGATGCTCTCTGGTGGCCTGAGGAGTTCACATTGTAATCTGAAAATACTTAAGTAAGTGTCAAATAAATAATAATAAAAAAAAACGCTGTGTAAACTTTGTACTAAACACACTGTGCACACTAACACACAGCCTGAAGGGTTGAATCAAATACTGAATCGTTTGTTGCAATTGATGTTTTTCATTAAGGAGCCAAGCACTAAAATAAACCTATTTCTCTAGGCTACTGAAATATTCTTTCCTGCCTCCCCTTTTTATAGACTCTCGGACTGTAAACTCACTCAGCAGTCTTGTACAGATATCGCCAAAGTTCTGCAAAAACCAAACTCGTACCTGAGAGAGCTGGATCTAAGTGATAACGACCTGCTGGATTCTGGTGTGAAAGGGCTGTCTGATGGATTAAGGAGTTCAGAATGTGTTCTGGAAATACTGAGGCAAGTGTTTTGTCAAAAAATGGCAGATGTAAATCATCCAACAAGCATGTATTCATTCATTCATTCATTCATCTTCACTAGGCACTTAATCCTGGGTCACAGTGGATCTACAATCATCCTGGGAATAATGGGTGCAAACACCGACGTTTTTTTAGTATTCTGACCTAATCAATACACTATATAAGGCTGATACGTCATGCATCATTCAGTTTGTGTAGGTGTAACAAGTTCACCTGCAAAGGAAGTGTTTTCCTGAATGTGCTTTTTCTCTGTATTCTTATCTCTAGATTGTCTGGCTGTTGTCTCACAGCAATGAGCTGCTCTTCACTCATTTTAGCTCTGGATTCAAACCCCACATACCTCACTGAGCTGGATTTAAGCTACAATCATCTAGGACCTTCAGAATGGGAACAACGTTTAGTAAAGAAGAGGAGTTCAATCTGTAAACTGGAGACCATTAAGTAAGAGGAGCATGTTCTTATGACCTCGTCTAGGTTAGGCCAAACATACAAAATTATGATCTTCTCCTAAATCCTGATACACCACAAGTATTATACAAGTACTACACTCCACAGTAGTAGTTACTGGCTCATATGAAAGTAGACACTCAGGGCTTTAAGAATTTGCAGTTTTTGATAAGTATTTATTTCTTTTTTTAACCTACAAGGTTTGTGTTATTATTATATTGTGGCAGTTGTATATGGTGTTTTACTATCAAAAAAGCTTTAGTTGTGCTGTCCGTTTAATCTCTATACCAATGTTATTGTTGAGAGGTGTGAATTGTTTGGCCAGTAGGGGGCAAACCCCGCTCCCCTTTCCCATTGCCCTGCTCACCAGCAGATAAACAAAGAGTCATAAGTCAAGAGTCAACAAGAACAGCTCTTTATAATAATTCAGGTGTGTGTGTGTGTGTGTGTGTATGTGTGTGTGCCTGTGCATTCCCGTGATTTTTATTGTCTGCACTTCTAGAATGGACCAAAGTGGAGAGTTGAGAATAGCACCAGGCCTCATGAAATGTAAGTCAAAAGTACAAATCTTACTGCTGATATGAGTAATGAATAAAGACTAAGAACTGATGGTACTTCTGGAGTCCTAATTTTGACTTTTGTAGTAAAATCTGAAATATTGTGAAAGGTGTGTATGTATCATAAATGTAATATTGAGTAAAAGATTTCATGTGCAGATGCCTGCAGGCTGACGCTGGATCCCAACACAGCAAACACACGCCTCTCACTGACCGCTTCTGACACCAGCATGTCGCTTATGCCAGAAGGTTCATGTCCACGTCAATGTCAAGACTACAGACAGAGATTTCAGTACGCGACGCAGGTGTTATGTAGAGAGAGTCTGTCTGGACGTTGTTACTGGGAGGCTGAGTGGCATCGGGGGGCCTCCATCGCTGTGGCGTACAAATCTATCAGCAAGAAGGGACGCAGAAATGACTGCCTGTTCGGACGTTCAAAAAAGTCCTGGAGCCTGGAGCTGTCCATGGATGATAAAGATTGTTCGGTAGTGCACAATAACAAGGTCATGGTCAGGCCACATCCCCAGGGTAACAGAGTAGGAGTGTATGTGGACTACCCAATTGGATTTCTGTCCTTTTACACCATCTCCTCACACACACACACTCGGACGCACATACACACTTTCCGCACAACGTTTACTGAACCACTTTTTGCAGGATTTGGACTCAAGGATGCTGGTGCCTCTATCTCTCTCATCCATTCTTCAAACTAAAAAAACAAAAAGTGGCATTTAATACTTTTGATATGAACGGAGGTTAATGTAACAGGAATTTATTTTTATTTCTATTTAAGGATGGCTTGTAAAATATTATAATTAAAATACAATAATCTCACAATGTGTGTAATTTATATCTGTGTTGTAAAACAGTGCTGCCTCCTGGTGAAGAGTTATTAAGCACCAGTCTCTTGATGTGATAACCCAAGCTGTCGTTATGGCACCATGTTCCAGATTTTATTCAAATGCTAATTAGAAAATGCTCAGTTAAAGATGCATTGCAGGAATGTTACCAAAAATGATCTGATAAGTATCTGAAAGTGTTAGTTATATTCTTTATGATAGATGTAGTGCTAGATCAGGCTTCTCAATTAGATAAACCATTGTTACATCACATATACCACAACAGAACACATTCGCTAAAGTGTTGCCTTTTATACTCTGAATATATTTTGAGGAAGTTCTGCATTTTGATGTTTCATATTTTCATGGACTTGCATCACAGCTATATTCCTTGTTCTTACCCATTGTTATGGATGACTAAGGGAGTTTGGCCTATGTGTTACCTCATATTTATACCCCTGTGAAACAGGAAGTCATGAAGAATTTCCTGTTCCTAGTCACCCAGGTGTACTAAAAATTTGTTTTTAAATATAAATGGGAGTACATTCAAATATATTTTCTCATATGAATTCATACAGTAGGGGTGCCAATAATTGTTGTGCACCTATATTTAACAAAGTAAAGTTTTTTGATAAACCTGTGTTGTGTTTGCAATTGTTTGATATACATGAGAGCAGGGTATTTTTGTGAATTTTTTTTAAACAAGTGACAATTTTTCACAGCCTTCTTTGCTCATATTCACCAAGGGTGCCAATATTAGTGGAGGGCACTGTATCCATTCACACACTCATTTGCACCCAGGGGCAGTTTATCTTAGCTATTCCATCTACTTCATGATTTTCACAAGTATGAAATTGTGAACCGTTTATTTCAGCATTAAAGTTTTAATTTGAATGCATTTAAAAAAAGTATTTGATTGCTCGAGCATCTTTTCAGAGATTTTAATTGAAACCCATTTAAACTGTTTAAGTAGATTGAATGTGTTACCTACTTCACTTTGATTTGTATTGGATCATCTTTCTCACATTTAGTGATCATTACAGGTGACTTCAGACATTTTTCTGTCATACGTGTACCTTTCATGAAAAGATCATCTTTTTTTATTTCTAGGAAGAAAATGTCATATCTACCATGGTTATGTGTCTAAAGATGGTAAAATGAAATTAAACGGACTTGAGGTAATAAAAATGGTCATGCCATGACTTTCTTGAACCGAGTGACAGAGTGGTTCAGTAGTCTTCATACAGTTTAACTGGTAAGAACAAAACACAATTGATTCATTTTAGTCTTCATTTTAATCAATAAAAAAATTCCAAACACATGATAAAAAAAAAATCCCCTTACTTTTTATTCTATCCTTTACTTATTACAAAAATGTATCATTTTAAATAATCATACACATTTCAATTGATTCTGAAAAATAAGTAAGATATAAAATGAATATATAAAATGAACAAACAGAAACATTGTATAGATTTATTTGAATAAAAGGCTCTCACTCAGTAACTGTGTAAGTGTTTTATCCTTGTCAGGGTTAGGGTGAATCTGGAACCTATCCCAGGAGAACGGAGTATGAGGCAGGAATACACCCTGGATGGGAAGCCAGTCCATCACATGACACCATTCACACACTTATTCACAACTAGGGACAATTTATCTTAGCCAGTCCACCAACTGGCATGTTTCAGAAGTGCCTACTGGCCTACTGGCATGTTTCAAGTTTTTCCCATAATAAGTGTTTGGTCCTTTATGAAGTTCCCACGCTTCACCAGATCATGATGTTGGTCTTGTCTAACACCACAATTTCATTCATTTTCTTACTGCATTTTTTTAGTGGGGGTTGCAGTGGCAGTAGGCTCTCTCTTCCATTTACTTCACTTGGCCTACTGCTTTTATTCAAAGTGATGTACAATCCCAAGCCAACTGTGAGATCTGATATCTAATAGTTTTTGCCTGTTCTGTGAAAGGGTGCCAATAAGTCTGGAGCTGACTGTACATATCTGTAATTTGAATAAAATTAACAATTTAAGTCATTTAGTTCAATTTAAAAAAAAAAAAAAAACCCACAAAATTAATGACATATCTGACGAGGTGCATCAGCTCTGAATTTTTGGCCTTTGAATTTAGAGTATTTCAATGAAAGTTTTAATTAAAGTTAACATTCATAACTTTACATATAAATTGGGTCCTGCAAATCATTATTATCATCTGTAAGACCATATGGAAAATTAAACGACTTGCACCAGGAAAACGGGGAAGTTTAATTTCAATTTGCTGTTAATTTTAAAGATACCAGGGACCCTATTTTAGCTCCTTAGCCTAATGATTCAGCTATTCTCTTTTTTTTTTTTGTAGTTGTTCACCCTCATTACAAGGACCAGAATTAGACTGAGTATGCCAGTTGAGACCTTGAACCAGAAAGATGTACTATTAGCATGTTCTAACTCTGCCTTAAGATTTTTGTTCTCTAATTGTTCATCTCTCAGTTTAATTGCCATCTCATTCACCTTCCTCCTCTCCTCCATCTTCATCTCTTCTTCTACAAGTTTCCTATTTAATTCCTCTTCATGTCTGATTTCTCTCTCTTTGATGTTACACTCTCTCTGTGCCTCTGCTTTCACCTCACTTGCTAGCTGTTCAACTTGAATTTTCTCTTCTTCTCTGATCAGTTTCTCCATCACAGCTCTCTTCTTCTCTTCCACTGTTTTGATCTCTTCTTGCAACATCATTCTCTTCTTCTCTTCCTCCATTTTAATCTCTTTCTCTAAAATCACTCTCTTCCTCTCTTCCTCTTCTCTGGTGCTTCTCTGGACCTTCTGATGAACCTCTTTTGTGTAAAAGTAACCCATGTTCTTGTGTAGTATTGCGTTTATCTTTTCAAATAACTCTGTGACTTGAGTGCGGTTACTTTGATCATAGTTGTTAAAAACATGATATCTACCTTCACAGGTATCTACAAGATTCTGGAGATCATAACTATTACTGATAAACTTCTGCACTGGTTTCCCTTCCAGAAGATCTCCACCAGTGAACAGAATCATGGTGAACTTCAGAGCTTCTTCTCCAAAGTTATCCTGAATCCACTTCACAGCACTGCTCTCCTCCGCTGTGAACCTTCCCAGTCTGATCACCAGCAGGAACATATGAGGATCAGGAGAAGACATGGAGATACATTCATGTGCATGGTGGGCCGTTTGGTTAGATATTAACCATGTGTCCATGACACCAGGAGTGTCAATTATGGTGATGTTTCTTCCATCCAGGACTTTGTTCTTCTTTATACAGCTTGCGGTCACAGATGCAGGAGATGCCTCGACTCTGAAGGCCTCTTCACCCAGGATGGTGTTTCCTGATGCACTCTTTCCTGCTCCAGTTTTCCCCACCAACATCAGTCTAAGCTCATGATGATTCATCTCATGTCCTAAAAAGCAGATAACACAAACGTCTATAGATACTGTGTATATAACAGAATCATATTATTTTATTATATTAAATATTATATTATTGATGTGACAACTTTAGAGTGAAAATTGGATTGGATATTTGGTAGCTGTATTTTGATCAATGTTTACCTTTGAAAGCTAAGCGCAATCCAATACACAGTGGAACCAGAACCAGCACAGAGGCGATCCAAGTGAAAGACTGAATGTTTTTCTACAAAAAAATAAAAGAGGTAAAATTGTGTTTGAGGCAATAATATTTTATAATTAGGCAGTAGAAACACTGAAAACGTGATAAAGATGATTGATTAAGTGGCAATTATGTTTAGGCAGTTCTATTTAGCGAGCACATTCTGATCTTTGGGCTAAACAAAAAGTATCCCAATGTGAAAACTTAATTCTAAATGATAAGATAATTATATAAAGACTATCTCACTTATAAACAGAGATAGTATGATTGTAAGTTTTCCATAAAATTATTCTAACCTTTAGTTTTCTGTTATCATGATCTGCCTCCTGTAACGATCTCTCAAGTTCCCAGTTCTTCTCTCCCATTTTAGTCTTTTCTTTTTTCTCCGTCTTTAACAACCTCTCAATTCGTACAGTCTCCTTTTCCATTTCAGTCTTCATTTTCTTCTCCTCTTCTAACGATCTCTCAAGTTTCTTGTTCTTCTCCTCCGTTTCAGACTTCATTTTCTTCTCCTCTTCTAACAATCTCTCAAGTTTCTTGTTCTTCTCCTCCGTTTCGGTCTTCATTTTCTTCTCCTCTTCTAACAATCTCTCAAGTTTCTTGTTCTTCTCCTCCGTTTCAGTCTTCATTTTCTTCTCCTCTTCTAACAATCTCTCAAGTTTCTTGTTCTTCTCCTCCGTTTCAGACTTCATTTTCTTCTCCTCTTCTAACAATCTCTCAAGTTTCTTGTTCTTCTCCTCCGTTTCGGTCTTCATTTTCTTCTCCTCTTCTAACAATCTCTCAAGTTTCTTGTTCTTCTCCTCCGTTTCAGTCTTCATTTTCTTCTCCTCTTCTAACAATCTCTCAAGTTTCTTGTTCTTCTCCTCCGTTTCGGTCTTCATTTTCTTCTCCTCTTCTAACAATCTCTCAAGTTTCTTGTTCTTCTCCTCCGTTTCGGTCTTCATTTTCTTCTCCTCTAACAATCTCTCAAGTTTCTTGTTCTTCTCCTCCGTTTCAGTCTTCATTTTCTTCTCCTCTTCTAACAATCTCTCAAGTTTCTTGTTCTTCTCCTCCGTTTCAGACTTCATTTTCTTCTCCTCTTCTAACAATCTCTCAAGTTTCTTGTTCTTCTCCTCCGTTTCGGTCTTCATTTTCTTCTCCTCTTCTAACAATCTCTCAAGTTTCTTGTTCTTCTCCTCCGTTTCGGACTTCATTTTCTTCTCCTCTTCTAACAAGCTCTCAAGTTTCTTGTTGTTCTCCTCCGTTTTGGTCTTCATTTTCTTCTCCTCTTCTAACGATCTCTCAAGTTGTTTCTTCTTCTCTGTCATTTCCTTTAACTTGTCAGACATTTTTTTCTTCTCCTGTCCTTCTCCTTGTTTCTGTCTTTGTCTGTTGGAAAGTGTTAATTATTTACTTGTAATATTACTTTTAGAATGAATTATACTGTTTTATATTTAACGAAATAAATAAAAGAAATATGCAAAAATAATGTAAGTCATAAAAATCATGCATTTGCACAGAGGTGGTCATGATTTCTCCTATAGACAGCACTGCAGCTTGCAGCTAGTTAGTTAGTTCATAGTGCCCAGTGTAGATGAGCATAGCTCATCACCAACTTTCGCCTCTCATTTCTTGTTTTCGCGTTTCATAAGTATGACCTTGTTTCTCATTTCCTCATTGTGATTTCCGCTTAGCCCAGTTTATGCCTGTTTGCTGATCGCTTGAACCCATTACCTGTCTTGACTATGTCTTTGGATTTGGAGATATTTTTATCAGGGATATTTTAAGGGATATTTTTAATCATCTTAAGAGACAGGAGTTTGAAGGTGGTTATGTTTCGAATGATGATGGTGGGATTATTAGACCTGTTGAGGTCAGTTACTCAATTAAGAAACTGGCAGTGAATAAAGCATGTGGTCCAAATCAAATAACAGCAGAACATTTGAAGCAAGCTCATACAAAGATTTTAGTGTTACTTGCTTTGTGTTTCACAGGATTTTTAATTCATGGTGTGCTTCCTGATTCTATATTAACAGTTTTATTAGTGCCATAAACAGGTAAAATATCTGGTACAGAAAATTATAGGCCAATTGCTTTGGAAAGTGTAATTTCAAAAGTATTTGAGCAAAATCTTATGAATAGTTTCAAAGAATATTTAATAACTACAATCAGTTTGGTTTTAAAAGTAATTTATGATGTGATTTATGCATATATTCTTTAAAGGAAGTGGTTAGAAAGTGTAATAGACATAGCTCTACAGTATTTGTGTCTTTTAGATCCATCTAAGGCGTTTGATTGAATCAATCATACGAAGTTATTTATAAAATTACAAGAGGGGTTCCCCCATACCTGATAAGGATCTTACAGTACTGGTAAATACATCAAATCATAAAAGTTCAATGGGGTAGGAATGTATTGGCGTACTTTTATGGGGTTCAGCAAGGAGGTATACGGTCACCTTCTCTTCTTTTTAACTTGTACATGAATGGTCTCTCTATAGAGTTAAATGATTGTAAGACTGGATTTGTAGAAGGTGATAGTCTTATTAACCATCTGGTGTATGCTGATGATTGAGTTACTCTGTCTCCTTATAGTGCTGGATTACAACAGTTGCTTCGAGTATCTTCAAGCTATGTTGTGCAGCATGATATTAAATTTAATACTAAGAAGAGTGTGGTTATGATGGTTAAAACCAAAGAGGACCAAATCAAGTTTTAAACATGGTAAATAAAGTAAAATACTTGGGTCACATCATTAGAGATGATTTAAATGACGACGATGATGTGCAGCGTCAGTGCTGTAACTTGTGTGGACAGGCAAAAATGCTGGCTCGTAAGTTTTATTTGTGTATAGATGATGTACAGTAAGCTCTAAAAAGATCTATTTTAACATCTCTTTATACGGCACACTTGTGGTGTAAATATAGTAAAGCCAAGATGAAAAAGCTCCAGGTGGCATTTAATGATGCGTAAAGAATTTTGCAGAAGCTCCAAAGGTGGACAAGTGCATGCCAAGGTTTGTATCTAATAATGTACCCACTTTGTATGCTATCTTAATGAATAATATGTAAAATTTCATGTGTCGATGAAGTGATTCAAAAAAATAGTATCATAGTGGTCTTTAATAATAATAATAATAAATATTATTACATTATGTGAAACAAGGCATGTTTCCTGCTTTTGGAAGCACTGGAATGAAAGTCTGTATGTTTTTAAATAATGTTTGTTGTTCGTAAATATGTGTTTGTATGTTTTCTTTTTACTTTTTGATATTGACCTATGGGTCTGTAATAAAGAATGAACTGAATTGAATCGAATAAATCTATGCTCAGTTGTAGAACCAAGTTTATTACAAACACCTTAACATTACACCACCTACATGTTACACCAACCACTGCTTCAGACCACAGAACTAAAATTAGACTCAAGACTAGAGACTATGTGAAAGAATTGACTAGTGCCACTAGCACTGCCCTTCATTAGATTATGCATAATACCTAGTAATCTAACTGAACATATGGATTACGAAAACTGCACAATAAATACTGTAGCACCATACAGATTAATATGGACAAGCAAAAAGAATTTAATTCTATGTAAAAAATAAATAAAAAAGATAATAACTAATCAGAACAACAAGACTATTTTGGGGAATCCAGACATATAGCACAGTAGGTGTTGCAAAATTCTTACCATTCTTACATTTCCTAGCAGAAGTCTTACCTTGAACTGCTGGAAAAATCGCGTTCATCTTCATTAAAATTGGGCCGTGAGCGTGAAGATTCATAATCTGTTGTCTGCATGTTTATACAACTTTTCACTTTTCCTTATTGACTGTTGGGCCCCTGGCTATTTTATTTACAAAAGAAAAGAAAAAAAAATCATGTTCACATAATATATTTGAGAATATGTTTCATACCATTATGAATTTATTCAGTTTTACAGACCTCTTTGCAAGCCGTGGTGGGTTTGTCCTAGTTCTGCCATCCGAGTTTGAATTAGTGTCAGAGTCAGTCTCTGAGACATTCATGGCACTGGTAGGAAAATAATACAGAAAAGAATCTTAAATTAATTTAAATTTGAACAGAATTGGGCTGGCTTCTTTCACAGAGCAACAGTATGAACAACCAGAGCAAAGTGAGAGGATCTTAATTCAATTCAATTCAATTCAATTTTATTTGTATAGCGCTTTTTACAATAGACATTGTCTCAAAGCAGCTTTACAGAAATATCAACATGGTATACAGATATTAAAGGTGCGAATTTATCCCAACTGAGCAAGCCACTGAGTGGCGACGGTGGCAAGGAAAAACTCCCTAAGATGTTTTAAGAGGAAGAAACCTTGAGAGGAACCCGACTCAGAAGGGAACCCATCCTCATCTGGGTAACAACAGATAGTGTGAAAAAGTTCATTAAGGATTTATATGAAGTCTGTATGGCCTTAGGAGCAGCCGTAGTCCCAGCAGTCTGGAATTAAAGAAGATTTGAGCTCCATCCAGAGGCAGAAAGGATCTGGATCTCTAGTATCTCCATAAATTCATGTGGGGCTCGGCGAAAGGAGAGAGGGAGAAAAAAGATTATTATGACTGCGAAGTAGTAGAACAGAATCTAGTCAGGGTAGGCTTGAGTAAACAAATACGTTTTAAGCCTAGACTTAAACACTGAGACTGTGTCTGAGTCCCGAACACTAATAGGAAGACTGTTCCATAACTGTGGGGCTCTATAAGAGAAAGCTCTTCCCCCTGCTGTAGCCTTCACTATTCGAGGTACCGTCAAATAGCCTGCATCTTTTGATCTAAGTAGGCGTGGCGGATTATATAAAACCAAAAGGTCGCTTAGATATTGTGGCGCGAGACCATTTAGTGCTTTATAGGTTAATAAAAGTATTTTATAGTTAATGCGAGATTTTACTGGGAGCCAATGCAGTATTGATAATATCGGTGTGATATGGTCGTACCTTCTAGTTCTAGTTAGGACTCTAGCAGCTGCATTCTGGACTAACTGGAGCTTATTTATATTCCTACTGGAACATCCAGACAGTAAGGCATTACAGTAATCTAATCTAGAGGTGACGAATGCATGAACTAGTATTTCCGCATCATGTAGTGACAATATGTTTCTTATTTTAGAAATATTTCTGAGATGAAAGAAGGCTATCCTAGTAATATTATCTACATGAGCATCAAATGATAGGCTGGAGTCAATAATCACTCCAAGGTCTTTAACTGCTGCACATGATGAAACAGAAAGACCATCCAGAGTAACCATGTGATCAGAAAGATTACTTCTAGCTACACGTGGGCCTAATAAAAGTATTTCTGTTTTATCAGAATTAAGTAGAAGGAAGTTAGTTAACATCCAATGTCTAATGTCCTTTACACAATCCTCAGCTTTACTAAGCTTCTGTCTGTCCTCTGGCTTCGCTGAAACATACAACTGTGTATCATCAGCATAACAGTGGAAGCTAATTCCATGTTTACGAATAATTTGACCTAGGGGTAGCATATATAAAGTAAAGAGCAGTGGGCCTAAAACAGAACCCTGTGGAACTCCAAAAGTAACCTCAGTACGCATGGAGAATTCACCATTTACATCTACGAACTGATAACGATCGGTCAGATAAGACCTGAGCCAGGAGAGGACTGTTCCCTTAATACCAACAACATTTTCTAATCTATCAAGGAGAATAGTGTGATCTATAGTATCAAAAGCTGCACTAAGGTCGAGTAACACAAGCAGAGAGACACAACCCTGATCGTAGGTCAGTAGAAGGTCATTTACTACTTTAACTAATGCTGTCTCTGTGCTATGATGAGGTCTAAACCCTGACTGATACATTTCATGAATGTTATTCCTATCTAAGTACGAGCATAACTGCTCTGCTACAACCTTTTCTAAAATCTTAGAGATGAAGGGGAGATTTGATATTGGTCTATAGCTGGACAATTGAGACGGGTCAAGATCAGGTTTTTTAATCAAGGGTTTAATAACTGCTAATTTAAGTGATTTAGGTACATAGCCAGTGCTTAGGGAAGAATTGATTATATTTAGAAGTGGTTCAATTACTCCTGGACAAATCTGTTTAAAGAAACATGTAGGTACGGGATCTAGTATGCAAGTTGATGAATTGGCTGAAGAGATTAATGTAGCTAGTTCGGTCTCTCTAAGCGAAGCAAAATACTCTAAACATTGATCTGATATTGCTACATTGTCATGTAATGGGTTTGTTACAGTACTGTCCGGTTTTAATTTAATTGCCTGTATTTCACGTCTAATATTTTCAACCTTATCGATGAAAAATTTCATGAAATCTTCACTGCTATGTAATGATTGAGTGTTTCTCTCTGTAGTGGTTTTATTCCTAGTTAATTTTGCTACTGTGTTGAAAAGGAATCTAGAATTGTTTTTGTTGTCTCCTATTAAGGTGGAGAAATAGATTTTTCTAGCATCGCCAAGAGATTTCCTATATTTCAGTAGGCTCTCCTTCCATGCTGTTTGAAATATCACCAGTTTGGTTTGACGCCATTTACGTTCTAATTGTCGAGTTGTCTGTTTTAAGGTTCGCGTTTGATCGTTATACCAGGGTGCTAATTTTTTTTCTCTAATTATTTTCCTTTTGAGTGGAGCCACTCTATCTAGCGTGTAGCGGAGTGTTGACTCCAAGCTTTCAGTCGCCTGATCGAGTTCTATGTGATCTGACGGTGATCCAAATCTAATTGATGTTTCTGCGAGGTTATTTATGAAGCTCGGTGCAGTAGCTGATGTGTAGGTACGTTTTACGCAGTAGCGAGGCGAGGTGGAAATATTATGATCAATTCGTATTATGAACGAGATAAGATAATGGTCTGAGACAACTTCAGACTGCGGAAGAATGATAATATTTTCTATACTTAGTCCGTATGTTAGTATGAGGTCAAGAGTGTGACCACCATTATGAGTAGGCCCGATTACGTTCTGATTAATCCCTACTGAATCCAAGATGGACACAACCGCTAATCTTAGAGGGTCTTCCAGGTTATCAAAATGAATATTAAAGTCTCCGACGATTAATGCTTTATCTACAGACACAACCAGGTTTGAGACAAAGTCTGCAAATTCACTAAGAAATTCAGTATATGGCCCTGGGGGTCTGTAAATAATAATTAGAGGAATTGACTTATTTTTTGTGGCTACATAACTTATACTGGTATAAAGAATTTCAAAAGAATTAAATTTATGCTTAGGTTTTTGTGTGACGACTAGATTTTTACTATGGATGAGACCAACACCTCCTCCTCTACCAGTTGAACGAGGCTGATGTACATAACTGTATCCAGGAGGACTGGCTTCATTTAATGCTATGTACTCGTTTGGTTTAATCCAAGTTTCTGTTAAACACATTAAATTACATTCCTGATCAGTAATGATGTCGTTAACAATAAGAGCCTTAGACGCAAGAGAACTAATGTTTAATAGTCCTAGCTTCAGATCAAAAGTGCTGGCTGTGCATTCAATATGATTTAATTTTATGTTAATTAGGTTACGAAGATAGACTTTCCGAGATTTTCTATATATTTGTATAGCCTCTTAACCCTCTATATAATTTCATTATTTATAAATAACACCATTACAAATGTCCCCCTCTCTGCAAGTGGTGCCTGTCCCAGTGTGATGCTTGCTGAGATCATGGTACTGTTGTGTACACTGTTCTACACTGTGCTGGACCCATGATCATGTTCTTGCTGGTAATTCCAACGGAACTAAAAAGTCCTGGAATATTTACAAAAATGTATCTGACACTGATTTTTTTTATACTCACATGGGTATGTTGATAAATGCCAATCGGCTAAAAATTACCAAAAACGTTTGTGTCACAGCTGATTTATATTTAGACAAAATGCCAAGTAAACAGTGAAAAAGCATCACTAAACTACTTGTTCAATAAGCCTTCCAATAATGCAGCTCAGCCACCATAAATACACACTAACTCTTACTCCTTTTATAAGGTACCACTCCAAGGAGAGAAAAAATGTTTCTGTAGGTCACTATGATTTTCATACGAGTTTCTGACCATAAGGTTTCCATTATGACATGACTGAAGTCTCAACTGACACCTTCAGTCATCTTGTCAGGCACTGAAATACTAGTTTCACACCATGAGTGAGTGTTCGTATTCTTGAGACTATAATAAATGATAAAATGTTTAAAAGAAACTTTTTAGAAGTATGACTAGGTTTTCTTCTTTTAATTTATGCATCATTTCTGCATATCATGTTCAATGTGCATCACTGTGGTATTAGTCGTGAAATTACTATAGGCACCTCAGCGCACATATGTGTGTATTTTACTGTATGCGACCCAGGGTGATATCTGGCCATTGCCTCTGCTACAATAAAACATTCAACATTAACTGCAAGGCACTTTGTAAATACATTGTGCAATAGTAAATTAAATAATTAGGACTTCTGAACCATTTATGATTGGTCAAACTATCATTTTTGATGTTAATTAAAGAATTAAAGTAAAGACGTTCAAGTAAAGAATTATTTGAAACAATATGCTTTGTCTGAAGACAAATTTTTATTCAAAAAGAGCTGATTTGTCATTCACATAATTGGCTTCATTAATCAAGCTGGATACGAGTGAATTTTTTGTAAAACATTCACAGGGACAAAGCAAATATAAAGTATTCGTGAAAATCCTGTTATCAACATATGCACGTACGTATGAAGAAAATCACACTTTATGTTCCCTTTGGCTTACAAAAACATTTATACAAAAGAGGCCCAACTGCTATAGTGCAAATAAAATACATAAATACCTCTTCTGAAGATGTAATAGCTCTTCAGAGAAGGTCTTTATCTTCAGAGAAGGTCTTTATCCCCTGTAAACAGAAAGACGGTAGAATTTGTGCTGTGCTCTACTTTGACTGTTTCATTTTCACGTGAAGATACAGTCTTTCACTTTCGTATTGGAAAAAAACAATTTTTGGCCAATCAGATTAAGAATAGGCTGAGAGCAAAGTGTTGCCATGTAGCCCAGCGTTTATTTTAGAAGCCAATATGCATACGAAGCAGTGTGGTGCTCTAGAGTGACCACACTTAAAGTGCCACCCCCCCCCACTTTACATGTAAAAAAAGTGACATTTACTATGGCTATAAAGACCATAGATTTACATGAATTTATAACTAAAGTACAGACTCACCACACATAGGCCTACTACAGAAAAATGTAAAAAAATATTTTTTTTTAATAAAAATAAATAAATAATAAATAAATGTCTACCTGACACCACAGGTACACATGGGCCTACAAATGCCATTCTAGCCCTTACTGATTCTCAAATCTGAATGAAACTCAAATGCCAATGCAACATGTCATGTTATTTATCATTATATACACATCATAAATGGCCTGTATGAAGTGCTCGCCAAAAGGCTATTATCTCTAAAAAGCTGTAGCCAGAGAACAGCTCATAATAATAAATACACCCTTATGGGAAATTACTAGATTTAGGCAGAACCTAATAAAATATCAACCTCGCGCTCATGGGTTTAGGTGGGATCAGTGGATGATGGTTCTGGATGATACAGTTTCCATTCAAACAAAAGAAAATGTCCAAACCAGAATGCACCACTGAAAAACATCCTAAACGAAGTAAATGCCCAAGGCTATACACTGATGGAGGAAAGAAAGGAAATAAGACAGCTTGGGGGTGTATTTTATAGGAGGGAAGAAAAACCATTGCACAGAAGAGAGGCAGGATAGAAGAATCAGCACAAACAGGAGAAGTCACTGCAGTAGTAAAAGGCCTCAAAGAGTGAATAAGAAGGAACACTGAAAAAGTAGTACTTGTTACAGATTCACACTTTTTTTCAGGCCCCAACACAGGACGACGACTTCTATTTGTTTTAATGTCGGATGGCAAACCAACTTAAGGTGCATTACCGCCACCTACTGGACTGGAGTGTGGGCAGCAGATTGGCAGGGTAAATAAATAAAAAAATAAATAAATAAATAAATAAATAAATATATAAATATATACATACACACACACACACACACACACACACACACACACACACACACTAGATATTCATACTAAATTACTAAAGTCTCTCATTTATCCCAGTATTTTTTAGATAGTTTATTAGGGGACGGTGCATTTTCCCAGATGTTTTTCCCAGCAAGCTCCCTAGTGTCATGTTTTCTAACACAGGACGTAGAAACTTGGAAATCAAATAATTACTTTAGTGCAAAGAAGAAAGAAGTAGCTCACTAACCTGAATGGGAGCAAGTTGTGAAATGCTTTCCATTCCACCAAGTAAATCACCTTCACAGGAAATTGAGGCAGCTTCAGGAAACAAAGAAGTAGATCCCGCCCTCTACCACGTGAATGCAGTCTCAAGGGTTGAAGCTAAAGAAGATGCATGATGAAATACAAACAGTTCATTATTCAATAGCAACTACTCAGCCACTCTCATACATTAACTGTATCAGATTTCTCAGTATCAATTATTATGAATTATAATTATTTAAAAATATGAGGTTTAATTACCACAGCTAGTGTTATAGAAGGCGCTTTTTGTTGTACAACTTGAGCTACTGTTTTAAGGATATGTTTCAATACTATAATTCAGCTCATCGGTGTGTTTGTGTGGGAGGTATAGTGGGTAAGATTTCCACAAAGTCTATTCATGAAATGAGGTCATATCAAACATTTCACACTTTTCTGATTTACTGCACTTGAGTTATGGACCCTAGTGTTCCAGTGACACAAGACAATCAGAGTATATTCAGAGAAAAAGTGTGAATGTGTGAATAAGAAACTAACTTCACCGTCTTCTCTTTTTTTAATCCCATGCCTCTTTTTCTGTCTTTTATGCCTACTATATTTCCCTCCGTCTATTCGCTCTAGTTCACAATCAAGCTAGAATGAGCTAATGTTAAACTTTCCCAAAGATATGTGTTTAAATTGCATGCACGTATCGATTATAAAGCTTCAGTTACAGTGACCTGAATTGCCACACGCAAGAAAAGAAGAAGCAACATGCCTAAAACTTTTTTTTTTTTTTTTTAAAGAAGTGTCGGAGTACCAGACATAGTGCCATCTTAAAACCTGAGATGTTTAATTTTGTCTGATTTACGTCACAGCTGTCAGATAACAGTTGAGGAAGCAAGTTCAAGTACTCAGTGGTTTTACTAAACTTGGCAAACAGGACAAAAGATGCAAACCAAAAGCGTCATCAAAGAACAGGCAAGGGTCAGGTGTAAAGGGTAAAAAATAAAAGAAGAGTTTTAACTGTAAGTATTTCTTAACATGTAGAGGAAGGAAAACGTATTTAGTAAAGAAAGAGGAAGAAACTGGTTGAACAGTTTAAACCCTCAGAGCCGCTCGTGTTATTTCTGTTTTTGTTCTCTGGATGCAGGAGATGAACATCTCTTAATGAGGTCAGAAAAGTTTTTAGCAATTTATTCAGTTTGAATTTTACAATTGAATTTCTCAATTATTCGCTTTATAACTGAAATTAAATCAATTTTCTATTACATAACATGTCTTAGAGCAATATGTCTCATTTTACTGATTTGATTCAAGGGCTGTTTTGTGAGATTTGATTCAGTTGATTCAATACTCAGAGAGACTACACACATCTAAACACTGTGCACAGTAAAGGATGGAAATATTACAATTCGAAGACTTAGATACATGCAAATTAAATGGAATAGCAAAACATTTTATTGCAGATTGTTTGAATTATTGTGTAAAAAAAAACCCAAATAGATTCGTTCAGATTTAGGAATCGATTCATCCGATTCACCCAAATGAATCCTTCTCAAAGAAAAAAAAAGAAAAAAAATGCAAGTGTCAAATGCGTGTATACACGTAGTTTCGCATATTAAGGGGAGGATTTACATTTTTTTTACTCACACACACTGAACTATACAACGCATGGCACACCTGTAATGGATAGTTAATGTAACTGCAGGTTTAAACCCACAGCACTTTGCTTTATAATTATTAACACAGATTTAAGGATGTTTTTATGACATGAAAACTGAACAGTATTTTTCCACATGTGATGATTATACAGGGAGCACTGATGATGTCACTCAGACTGTCTCCTCCCCTTTCTCTGTTGGTTCTGCTCATGGTTTCAGGTGAGTCATTTCCAAAATTGCATTAGCATTTTTATTTTTCACATATAGGTGCATATTTTTTATTTTATCCTTGTGCGTTATACTATTAGTGTTTGTTCAGCAGTTAAGTTCCTCTTTTCTGCATCTCTCTCTCACTCTCTTTCTTGCTCTCTCTCTCTGTCCCTCCTGCTGTACTGCATGACCTGTGTAGCTTCTCACTGTGTAGCTTTGAGTTATAAATGAGCTCAGATGTTTGCAGTGGAGAGTTTACGCAGGCTTTCTCACTGTCTGAGACCTGTACATGCATTATCAACACATTTCTGTATTTCTTGTTACAGGAGTTCTCTCCCAGCCAGGGTTGGGTGTGTCTTACACACAGAGCAACATCTGTGCTCTAAGGGGATCTACATTAACCATGGGCTGCAATTACACATATCCAGATGGTTACACAGTTCAGAATGTTTTCTGGAGCAGAGAGCTGGTTACAGATAAAGAGCCTCCTGATCTGTCTTCAGACCCAAAGTACACAGGCAGGGTTCAATACCTCGGAGACAAACGGAGTAACTGCAGTCTCAGACTGAGTGATGTGACAGAACAGGACCGAGGCAAATACTACTTCACACTTATAACAAAGACAGATGGAGGAAGGTATCAGGGTACAGATGGAGTTAATCTTTCTGTCGCACGTAAGTCCCATCAGCTGAAATAACACACTGTACTTTATTCTTTATTAAAATAATATTTTAAACTGACACACTTCTACCACGATTTTCTACAAAGAAAACGTTTGTCTTGATAAAGAGCTCTGTGAGCACTAGCTTTAGCTATCTAACTAGTTATCAGTAACAGAAGCTACAAAACTCACCAATATGCCAGCTGAGTTGAAGCTGCTTAATCGGGGTCAAAAATAATGAGTTTTCTCGCTGAAACTGTTTGCAGCTGCGACTTTTCGATTGCCCATGGTGGGTTAAATGATTGTAAAAGACATGTTGAGGTGAGTTTAACAGCTAACAGGTGTCACTGGTTTATTAGCATAGCTAATGTTATTTAAACTAGCTGGCTAGGTGCTATGGAGCTACTCTATTGATGTCCTACTTGATGAAGCCAAAAGGGGTGGCGGTGGAGCTACCTCCCTGAAATGAGTTTTTACTGGGTGGGATGTCTGCATCAGGCATGTCTCCACCTAGCTAATATCTGCTAGTAAATATGCAGTAGGTTTATGATTCAGAACTAAATAATAAGAGTTAATAACAGGACAATAATCCCCACAGGCTGCACTGCATGTTTCATCTCTTTCCTCTCATTCACAGAGCTTCAGGTGGAGATGATTCCTGTTAGTGTGGTTGAGGGAGATGAAGTCACTCTCACGTGTAAAACCACCTGCAGCCTGACTAACACTCCAGCATTCACCTGGCACAAAAATCTACGTCCTTTATTCTCAGTCAATTCCTCTAATCCGCTCCGTCTTCCATCAGTCAGTCAGATGGATGCAGGCGATTACAGGTGTGGTGTACAGGGACAGAGTTATCGCTCCCCTGCTGTCACTCTTGATGTCCAGTGTAAGTACAGATTTATTTATTGACTCATAAAACTAGCAACACTAAAAGTTCATGCTGAATCCACATGTAAAATAAATCCCATCAGTAATCAAGCAGTAACAAACAGCAAACAACACAAATATGTTATGATTATCATTTTAAATTATTATCCTACACCCAACAAGTCATCAGGTGATATGAGGTTTCACTGGATGTATTCGGATCAGGGTTGCACTTTCAACTTCAACTTTTATTGATTTATATACACATTTAAAGAAAAAAGTGCTTCACAATTATTTTAGAAAAGTGTATAAAAAGTAAATAGTAAAAGATAAAGAGCAATATAATAAAAAATACCAAATAACAATTAATCTGCCTACAAACACTGAGACAAGTACTCAAGATTCCTTTCCTTTCCTTCAAAAGGTAGGTTAAAAACATACGTTTTCAACTGAGCTCTAAAAACCTCTATAAATGGAACCTGCCGAATGTACAGTGGGGGAAATAAGTATTGAACACGTCAACATTTTTTTTCAGTAAATATATTTCCAATGAAGCTATTCACATGATAGTTTCACCGGACATCAGAATTAACTAAAGAAATCCTAGTAGAACATGAAGTAATGATGGCTTTCATAGTCTGGTTATTAATAACGAAAAACCCCTTCATACTGTGTAGTTTGTGTTTCTATCTCTAGATCCTCCAAAGAACGTGTCAGTGACCATCAGTCCTTCTGGTGAGATAGTGGAGGGCAGTTCAGTGACTCTGAGCTGCAGCAGTGATGCTAACCCACCTGTGGAGACCTACACCTGGTATAAGGTGAATGAAAGCTCACCTGTAGGATCTGGACAGAGTTACAGCTTCCCATTGAGGTTCAGCAGCAGTGGATGGTTTTACTGTGTGGCTCAGAATAAATTCGGGAGTCAGAGCGCCGCTGCAGTGCCTCTCACTTCAAGCGGTATTACAGTTATCATAACAAATAACACTTTGTAGCATTGATAAAGGTGAATGAGTTCTAGCTGAATAATATTTGTCTGCACACAGGGGGCAGAAGTGTAGTTCTGTACATAGTTCTTGGAGTCACAGTTGGATGTGGATGTTTACTTGCCATCATTGGTGTTTTATGTATGAGGTGAGCATGTGTATTTTTCCTCAACTTGCTTACAATATCTGTGATCTGAACCCTCTTGTTGTTACTTTTTAGGAGCAAGAGAAGAGGAGGTTCAATAAATGACACCAAGGTATCATCGTCTAGTCAGGTAAGTGAACTGTAACAGGATGGAATGGTACAGTGTGACTTATCGCTTCAATAGTAATTTGTTTTTGGTAACCACTTTGGACGGCAACATAAACCCCTCATGATTACCTTCAAAACAGCACAATAGAGAGTGATAATCATAATGAACTGAGGAAACACCAGGGTCTAGTCTCACAAACCTGACTTTTAGCTTTTTCTACAAAATGTGGCACTTTTCATCACTAAACAAAGCTACAGTAGAAAATGCTGTAATGTATTAAGTCACAGAATGCAAGCTTCTTTCTTCAGACATTCAGATCTGGAGGAATTCCTAAAAAAAGAAAAACATCAAACACATTCTTTATAATCTTCACACAGATCAATAACCCTAGTCCTCCTGAAGACCCGTACACAGCTCTTGATCTTCAGACCAAGTCCTCCAATGACGTGTACGACACGCTTGCAGTAAGTGTCTTCAGAGATGCACTTCAGGCATTCACATCTGGAAAGAATCACTAAGAATGATGAACACATGATTTATTTCTCATTCTCTCACACAGACCGTTCACCCGAGTCCTCCTGAAGACCCGTACACAGCTCTTGATCTTCAGACCAGGTCCTCCAATGACGTGTACGACACGCTTGCAGTAAGTGTCTTCAGAGATGCACTTCAGGCATTCAGATCTGGAAAGAATCACTAAGAATGATGAACACATGATTTATTTCTCGTTCTCTCACACAGACCGTTCACCTGAGTCCTCCTGAAGACCCGTACACAGCTCTGGATTTTCAGTCCATCTCTCCTGATTACGATACTTTAACAGTGAGTGTTTCCGTTTGTTTGTCACTTTGCTTGTAATCAAATAAATTAAAAATATTCATCTTTTGATTAATAAAATCTGAAGTTTTAAAGCAGTTAAGGCCACAATGATGTAATGCTAAATGTTACGTGATCTTGGAAAACAACTTTTGTTATCGCAAGGAAAAAACACTCATGGCCTTTCTGGACTTCTGTAGTATTATACGTGTGTTTGTTCAACATTTCCAACTCACGGTTTGTTTTTCTAGCCTGCAAGAAAGCAACAGTGAGATCGTCAACATCAACACCATGTCGAGAGAGAGAGAGAGAGAGAGAGAGAGAGAAAGCGCTTTGGATAAATATTAATTCAAACTTCAAATAGCTGAAAAATGAGAGCTTTACTTCTATGAACAATATATTGTGTGTGACTGCATGTGCTGTTGATTGATTCTTTTACTAAATGTGTACTATAGGTTTTTGTCCTGTTTTAATAATTATTTTGTTTATATTTTACCTGCTAAACTAAGACACCGTGCAAAAATGTGTGCTGATAACGTTTTGTACATTTTACACAATAAATATGATGTAAAAACTCTCAGTATGGTTTATTTATAATGAGTTATAATACGCTGTGGAGCAGAGGAGGGTGGAGGTTAGGGTGGTGGGAACTCCTGGACTCGAATCCTTATTATGGTCCTTTACATACAGCATGATGTGAACCTTCTCCACCTTCTCCAAATAGAAACAAAGCAAGGTTTCTATAACACAAAACAGAAGCTAATATACAGTCATGTCATGATATCGGATTAGCAGACAATTTATTATTCAATGGCAACTACTCAGCCACTCTCATACATTAACTGTATCTGATTACCATTTTTCTATTTCTTAGTGATGGCCGCGTTTGAAACACTGCTTCATGAAACTGCGAAACCTTTTAAAAATCTTGTTAAAATAAACTGAAAATAAATAAAACTGAAATAAATCTATTGTGTTTGTATTGATCCATGATCATTGCTCACTTCAGGATGCCAGGTTAATATCACCTGACGTGAAATCCAGCCGGATTTTACTATAAAACAAACAAGCCAGGGTGAGATGTGTGTTAAGAACTTCTGTTCTTAAATAAAAATTCATGACGTTTTTGACCTGCTTTATTCTTGTCACAGTTTTATTTTGTCTTGTAAAACATAACTTCCCTTTCACACACAGTCTTATAAGGCTTGAAACAACATCATAAAGGTAAAAACTCAGAAACATAACCTAACTTAATACAATTCTCCGGCGGCCGGCGGGCGGGCGGGGGGGCGGCAGGCAACTTAAATAGGAACACTAATCAGTCAGGAAAATGAAAACACCTGAGAATGGTGAAACACGAAATGGAGAAAGACAACAGAAGAAAAAGTTCTGCGCTGACAGTCTGGGTGCTCTCTAGTGGCCAAAGGTAGAATTGTTCCTGTGGGTCATGAAAGCCGCCATATTTTGAAGTGGAAATACTGGTGATGTCACAATTTATACTACATTTTAAAAAGATGAAAACATTTTAAATCTTAATAAATAAAAAAAAGCATTTCTAAGTATCACATTACTATGCTTATGAAAGTTTAAATAAAAATTAAATTGAATTATAAGTTATATAAGTTATAAGATTCAAATGGCGGCGCGCACAGTCGCAGCGGCTCACAGCTCTCCTTTTCAGTGCTCTTTTTTGTTAGTTTTTTACTATTTCTTTATTACTTGTTTGTGTATTATCGGTTCTGCGAAAATTCGCTACACAAGCCAGAACCTTATGGATATTGGGGACCAGCACCAGATACCTATTGCGAGAGTCTTTCATCACACGCACAACATCCCAGACAACATAGCGAGATTACCGGGCTCTCCGTGGATTGTTGTCGGGTCCAGGAGGCGGCGCAGACGGAGGAGGGAGAGGAAGCAGAAGCGGGGATGCAGGTCCGGTGTTATGTTAAGGCTAAGAAAACAACCACACAAGCCACCTTTACCGAGCCTGTTTCTCTCCAATGCTAGATCCCTAGTGCATAAAATGGACGATTTGGAATTACAACTAGCTGGAAATCGCTACGTTCGTGATTGTTGTGTTTTGATTATCACTGAAACCTGGCTTCATCCTGGGATACCCGATGCTAGCATGCAGATAGCAGGTCGTACTATGCTTCGCTGGGACAGGACTGAGGACTCCGGTAAGAGCTGGGGCGGGGGGGGCTCTGTATGTATGTGCATGAGAACTGGTGTAATAACGGAACAATGATAGATAAACATTGTTCCCCTGACATCGAGTACATGTCTGTAAGATGTCGGCCCTTTTTTCTACCGAGAGCGCTAACAGTAGTGATTATCACGGCTGTGTATATTCCACCCGACGCCAATGTGAACACAGCGCCCTCTCTCCTGTTGAACACCATAAACGAACAGCAGCGGGCTTACCCCGACGGTGTTCACATAATTGCAGCAGACTTTAATAAGGCGAACTTGAAGACTGTACTCCCAAAATTTTATCAAAATTTTAAGTGTTTTACTAGAGGGGAGAACACTCTGGATCATGTTTACTCTAACATTAAGCATGCGTATAGAGCCATACCTCTCCCCCACCTCGGCCAACCGGACCATCTCTCCCTCCTGCTCTCCCCTGCCTACACCCCCCTCAGACGCAGTGTCAAAGACTACAAAGTCAAACTACAAAGACTGTTACCACCTGGACTGACGATGCATTCTCCAAACCACAGGACTGCTTCAGACAGGCAGACTGGGATTTATTTGAACACCAGGAGCTAGAACGTTAACAGGAACGGTACTGGACTATATCAAGTTCTGTATCGGAAATGTGACTGTGGACAAAAACATTCGGGTTTTCCCAAACCAGAAACCTTGGATGACCAACCAGGTCCGCACACTCCTCAGAGCCCGCGATACTGCCTTCAGGTCTGGTAATAGAGCTCTGTATAGAGCCGCTCGTGCCAACCTGACAGGTGGTATTAAGGAAGCTAAGGCGGACCATAAGAGGAGCATAGAGTCCCACCTGTCCAGTAAAAATAAACGGGAGGTGTGGCAGGGCATACAAGACATCACAAACTATAGAGGCCGTGATGCGACAACAGGAGACCTGAGTGCGATGCTGGCAGAAGAGATAAATTGCTTCTTTGCTTGCTTTGAAACATCACAACAACAGCACTCATCCGCTCCAGCCTTGCCTCCACCCTCATCTGGCTCCTGAACCAGTCCAGCCCTGCGTCCATCCCCTCCTGGTTTCTGCTCCACTCTATTTACTGTGAGGGAACACGATGTTAGACAGATGTTTCTGGCAGTGAACCCCAGGAAGGCTGCTGGCCCAGACGGAGTACCTGGTAAGGTGCTCAGATCGTGTGCCCACCAGCTTGCCTACATCTTTACCAGAATCTTCAATCTCTCCCTGGCCCAAGCAGTCATCCCGTCCTGCCTAAAATCAGCCACAATCATTCCAGTGCCAAAGAAGTCTCCCACCATTAGCCTAAATGATTATCGTCCTGTGGCCCTCACTCCAGTTATTATGAAGTGCTTTGAGAGATTGGTTCTTCAGCACATCAAGGACTACCTCCCCCCAGACTTCGATCCTCATCAGTTTGCATATTGTGCTAACAGATCCATGGAGGATGCTATCGCCGTAGCTCTCCACTCCGTGTTGAGACATCTAGAGCAGCAACAGAGCTACATCCGGATGATTTTTGTGGATTACAGTTCGGCTTTTAATACAATCATTCCGAATACTCTCATCACCAAATTGGTCACTCAAGGGTGAGTGTGTGGAGAGGGTCCACACCTTCCGGTTTCTTGGCGTCCTTATCTCCGCTGACATCTCCTGGACGGACAACATCACAGCGGTTATTAAGAAGGCTCAAAAGCGGCTCCACTTCCTGAGGGTTCTCAGGAAGTACAATCTGGATCCCAATCTGCTGCTGACCTTCTACCGCTCGTCCGTCGAGAGCCTGCTGACATACTGTATTACGATATGGTATGGCAGCTGCACCGTGGCAGACAGGGAGAGGCTTCAGAGAGTAATAAGAGCAGCACAGAAGATCATCGGCTGCCCTCTCCCCTCCCTGATGGATATTTACACCTCCCGTTGCGTCAGCAGAGGAAAAACTATCATTAAGGACAGCTCTCACCCTGGCTCTGATCTGTTTACCCTGGCTCTGATCTGTTTCGCCCTCAGGGAGACATTACAGGTGCATCAGAACAAGGACTAATAGATTCAAGAATAGTTTTTTCCCAAAAGCTATAACCATTTTAAACACACATGTACTGATTTCACAGTATAGGTATATAGTGTCTATAGTATTTATATAGTGTCTATAGTATTTAGTATTTATTTTATGTACATGTTGGCACAGAAAAAAAAAGGAGTGGCTCTTAATTTCATTGTACATGTGTATAGTGACAATAAAGGCATTCTATTCTATTCTATTCTATTAATTCTTAGATAACAGCTATCTGCTATTCGACAAATTAATAGGTTGCACATTTGATCAGTTTAGAGTTACATTTAATGCAGAACTTTCTTGCTTGCCTTGTAGTGTTTGTCACGTGGCGTTTTCATAACTGTGCTTTTTTTTATTTTAGAAATGAGACATTTTTAATTGCTTAAGTACATTTGACCAAATCAGGTAGGCTAATAACATGGTAGTGTCTACCAGTTAGTTGAAGTCTACAGTTTTATATCTCCTTCTAAAGTTGTAATAACATACTGTGGTAGATAACTGCCACATCACACATGAAGTAGACAGTGTTACTTTTCAAAATAACTCTTTTCTTCCTCTTTCCTCTTATTTATTGCACACAGGAAATGTTATAATCTGCCGTGAATTAAGCAACACAAATGTCAGAGGTAGTAGGTGATCTGTTCGGGTTTTACTTTAAAATGTTTACCTCAAAATAATGCTTGCGTATAATGGCCATTGTAAATAAAAGTTAGATGCCATCAAACGTCACACTGCTACAATGAACACATCATATTTGTGTGTGTGTGTATGTGTTAGTGAGTGAGAGAGGAGTGCTAGTCTGGGGTCAGATTTTGTGACTAATATCTTTATAAAAAAAAAAAAATAGAGGAAACTGATCCTGAATCAGCACTGAGCTACAGTGGTGCTTCAACACAATTAATAATCTACTAAAAGACAGTAAAATTGTTTATAAAATAATGTGTTGAAAATGTTTAACATCTTAGGAGCAATAAATATCGCCCATCGCCTGTTTGTTCTTAAAATATCTTAAATGCAGAGTACTGCGGCATGCTCCCCCTATTGTGCAGTAAAGTGGAAAGTGGTAGTCAATACTTTGTGCTAGCTCCGTTTGTCAAGAAAACAGCTCTGAGTCTTCTCCTATAATGCCTGATGAGGTTGGAGAATACATGGCGAAGGATCTGAGAGCGTTCCTTCATACAGAATCTCTCGAGATCCTTCACATTTCGAGGTCCACGCTGGTGGACTCTCCTCTTCAGTTCACCCCACAGGTTTTCTATGGGGTTCAGGTCAGGGGACTGGGATGGTCATGGCAGGACCTTGATGTTGTGGTCAGTAAACCATTTTCGGGTTGATTTTGATGATGTTTTGGATCATTGTCCTGCTGGAAGATCCAACCACGGCCCATTTGAGGCTTTCTGGCAGAGGCAGTCAGGTTTTCATTTAATATCTGTTGATATTTGATAGAGTCCATGATGCCATGTATCCTAACAAAATGTTTTTGTATCCTAAAAAACATTTTTAACAATAAAAAAATGTTGAATGTTTTTTAAATAAATGAATGCATTAATCAATGAATAAAATTTAAATACACATATACTATACCTACAGACAGATATCCAGCCTGATTACATACTTACAGCTTACTTAGAAATAAATATTATAAATATATAAATCAGTCAATTATTTTAGGAAATGAAATACAAATCAAAAGACAGACTGTGTCTCTAGTGTGATTCCCATAGAGAACACAGAGGGTAAAAATGAAAGAAGAGTTTTAACTGTAAGCATTTCTTAACATGTAGAGGAAGGAAAACTTATTTAGTAAAGAAAGAGGAAGAAACATGCCAGTCTGTGTTAAAGTTAAACAGCAACACATGTGACCTTGGACTAGTTGAACAGTTTAAACCCTCAGAGCTGCACGGGTTATTTCTGTTTTTGTTCTCTGGATGCAGGAGATGAACATCTCTTAATGAGGTCAGAAAAGTTTTTAGCAATTTATTCAGTTTGAATTTTACAATTAAATTTCTCAATTATTCGCATAATAACTGAAATTAAAGCGGGTACTCTTTATAAGTCAAGTCTAAGTTGACTTTTTTTATTCATTTCTATTACAAAACATGTCTCAGAGCAATATGTCTCATTTTACTGATTTGATTCAAGGACTGTTTTGTGAGATTTGATTCAGTTGATTCAGTACTCACAGAGACTACACACATCTAAACACTGTGCACAGTAAAGGATGTAAATATTATCATTTGAAGACTTGGATAAATGTAGTTAAAATGGAATAACAAAACATTTTCAATGCAGATTTTTTAATTATTGTGTAAAAACAATTTGATTTGTTCTCATTTGGGAATTGATTCATCCAATTCACCCAAATGATTCTTTCAAAAAAAAAAAAGAAGAAGAAAAAAAGCAAATTTCACGTGTGTATACATTTAATATCGCATATTAATGTATCTGCAGGTGTAAACCCACAGCACTTTGCTTTACAATTATGAACACACCGCAGATTTAAGGGCGTTTTTAAAACTGAACAGTATTTTTCCATGTGATGATTATACAGGGAGCACTGATGACATCACTCAGACTGACTCCTCCCCTTTCTCTGCTGTTTCTGCTCATGGTTTCAGGTGAGTCATTTGCAAATGTACACCATTTTATTTCTCATAAATATATATAACTGTGTATGCTTTTATTTTATCCTTGTGTGTTATGCTATTAGTGTTTGTTCAGCAGTTCTGTTAAGTTCCTCTTTTCTGCATTTCTCTCTCTCTCTCTGTCTCTCTCTCTTAGACACTCTCTCTCTCTCTCTCACACACACACACACAAACACATACACTCTCTCTCTCTCTCCTGCTGTACTGCATGACCTGTGTAGCTTTGAGTTATAAATGAGCTCAGATGTTTGCAGTGGAGAGTTTACGCAGGCTTTCTCACTGTCTGAGACCTGTACATGCATTATCAACACATTTCTGTATTTCTTGTTACAGGAGTTCTCTCCCAGCCAGGGTGGGGTGTGTCTTACACACAGAGCAACATCTGTGCTCTAAGGGGATCTACATTAACCATGGGCTGCAATTACACATATCCAGATGATTACAGAGTTCAGACAGTTTTCTGGAGCAGAGAGCTGGTTACAGATAAAGAGCCTCCTGATCTGTCTTCAGACCCAAAGTACACAGGCAGGGTTCAATACCTCGGAGACAAACGGAGTAACTGCAGTCTCAGACTGAGTGATGTGACAGAACAGGACCGAGGCAAATACTACTTCAGATTTATAACAAGAAGAAGTGGAGGAAAGTATCAGGGTAGAGATGGAGTTAATCTTTCTGTCATAGGTAAGTCCCATCAGCTGAAATAACACACTGTACTTTATTCATTATTAAAATAATATTTTAAACTGACACACTTCTACCATGATTTTCTACAAAGAAAACATTTGTCTTGATAAAGAGCTCTGTGAGCACTAGCATTAGCTTTAGTTATCTAGCTAGTTATCAGTAACAGAAGCTACAAAACTCACCAATATGTCAGCTGAGTTGAAGCTGTAAAATATTAATGTAAACATTTTCCAAGTTAACGTTAATGATATTCAGCATCTTGTAACTGACTGATTAACTGAGCAACTACTTTTTAAATGTGTGAGTTTCAGTCTACATGCAGTATCATGCAGTTCATTCCTCTATTCAGTAACCAATTTATCCTGGTCAGGTTCTAGGTGGATCCAGAGTAAACATTCACTGATGCTCAAGAAGGTAACACGATACATTAAGACTCAGGGGGGTGTAAACTTTTGAACAGGATGATCGGTGTAAATGGTTAGTATTTTGTCTTCTGGGGGACATGTAACTATCTTATTTAGCATCTGAAGGGCGGTACTAAATGAAAAAAAAAAAGATCTTTAAACAAAATAATAACAATTTACACCGATCATCCTGTTCAAAAGTTTACACCCCCCTGGCTCTTAATGTATCGTGTTGCCTTCTTGAGCGTCAGTAAATGTTTGCACCTTTTTGTAATAGTCATGTGCGAGTCCCTCAGTCGTCCTCGGTGTGAAAAGATGGATCTCAACATCATATAGTCGCTGTTGGAAAGGGGTCAAATATACAGAATATGCTGGAAAAGTAAAGAATGTGCAGGACCTGGAGGATTTTTCTGAAGAACAGTGGGCAGTTTAACTGCTCAAGACCAACAAGGGACTCATGAACAACTATCACAAAACATAAACACAATCGTGGATCATCCAGGTAACACAGACAGTATTAAGAATCAAGGGTGTGTAAACTTTTGAACGGGGTAATTTTGATTTATTCAGCTATTATCTTGTCTTGTGGACTATATGTAAATATCTGTTATGTGAAATAGCTTATTCAGGACAGCACTAAATAAACAACAACATGGGATTTTTATGATCCGTCTTATTTTGCTAACAGTATTAAGATTTAGCAGATTCTGCAAGGGGTATGCAAACTTTTGGGCACAACTGTACATTGTGTTTTATATTAAAAGCATAGTTAAATAGCATAGATATTAACAGACATCCCATCTCTCCTGGAAGTTCCGGGACTCTCCTGCATATCGATAGTGGCTCCCTGATGCCCGCAAATTATAGGTTGTTTCTCCACACTCAAACTGATGCTTCCTCGTTTCCTCGCTCCTCCGTCCTCCAGCCCGTGACCCAGAAATCAATCGAAATCAGCCATCTTGAAGGACACAACAATTCTCTAATTGCACCTCAAAGAGACGAGGAACGAGGAGTGGGGAAGCTTCCAGAGGAGCTAGGAGCGAAGATACACAGGTGTGTCCTATGTGATAAACCTGATGCATGTATAAATTCCCCTCCTCTTTCACATCTGACACAATCTCAAACAAGAAGTCCTTTGATGATGTGATGGAATTGTGTGTGAAATATAATTAAATAATAATATGCTCAAAATGAGTATTGTAAGTAATTGCATGTTTGGATATGCAAAGCTGCACAAAAGATGCGATAAACTATCTATTGTTCATTAATTCATTTCCATCAGTGCATCTTGCTTTATTAAGAATGTTGTTATTAACCGAGCTCTAACAATATAACGGCAGACCCTGGAGTGCAGTGAGGTCCTCCAGCGGAGCACAGCCATCATTGATTACCGTGGCTCTGAAGTGACGTTTGAGAGAGCGAGGATTTTCCACTTGGCTTGCTTCAATTCCTCTCTCCTCACATCTCATCCTTGCATCCTTCCCGCTCATCCTAAGGGGTTGGAGCTAAGAAGCGAGGAAAGGAAACAAGGATGCGCAAATAAGAAATGAACAGCACCCATATGCAATATTCTGGAAATCAATTTTTTTGAGAGCGAGTGAGACTGGAGAATGTCTAGTAATAGATGGTCACTGGAGAGACCAGAGAGCGAGTGACAAGATGTAGTGAGAGAGTGATAGAGAGCAGATCCTGATTGGTCTCCCTTTCAGCTAACCAGACCTACTGTATCAGTTTTATCTTCGACCTCTCTCAGTTCAGTGTACCACTGTAGTTCAGTAACGCTGAAGTGTCCAAAAAAAAATCGAAAATACAAAACCCACTTCACCCCAGACTACAATAAAGTGTTCCCCTGCTTAATCGGGGTGAAAAATAATGAGTTTTCTCGCTGAAACTGTTTGCAGCTGCGACTTTTCGATTGCCCATGGTGGGTTAAATGATTGCAAAAGACATGTTGAGGTGAGTTTAACAGCTAACAGGTGTCACTGGTTTATTAGCATAGCTAATGTTATTTAAACTAGCTGGCTAGGTGCTATGGAGCTACTCTATTGATGTCCTACTTGATGAAGCCAAAAGGGGTGGCGGTGGAGCTACCTCCCTGAAATGAGTTTTTACTGGGTGGGATGTCTGCATCAGGCATGTCTCCACCTAGCTAATATCTGCTAGTAAATATGCAGTAGGTTTATGATTCAGAACTAAATAATAAGAGTTAATAACAGGACAATAATCCCCACAGGCTGCACTGCATGTTTCATCTCTTTCCTCTCATTCACAGAGCTTCAGGTGGAGATGATTCCTGTTAGTGTGGTTGAGGGAGATGAAGTCACTCTCACGTGTAAAACCACCTGCAGCCTGACTGACACTCCAGCATTCACCTGGAATAAAAATGGACATCCTTTATTTTCCGTCTCCTCCTATAACTCGCTCCGTTTTCCATCAGTCAGTCAGAATAATGCAGGCGATTACAGGTGTGGTGTACAGGGACAAAGTTATCGCTCCCCTGCTGTCACTCTTGATGTCCAGTGTAAGTACAGATTTATTTATTCACGCATAAAACTAGCAACACTAAAAGTTCACGCTGAATCCACATGTAAAATAAATCCCATCAGTAATCAAGCGGTAACAAACAGCAAACAACACAAATATGTTATGATATCATTTTAAATTATTATCCTATACCCAACAAGTCATCAGGTGATATGAGGTTTCACTGGATGTGTTCGGATCAGGGTTGCACTGTACGTGATTAACGATTTTAATCCTACAGAATACTGCTGAGAGAATCAGTCCTGCAGCTCACATCTCAGAGAGCCAACTCACTCCAAAACTATACAATGCACCAATATATACACATTATCTATATTATCTAATCTATTATAGATTAGCTACTCATTAACCACACGTGTAATTACATGTCAATAATTAAAGTGGGCATGCAGGCGGTCGGTCTCTCTCTCTCTCTCTGTTCAGCTCTGGCTGATTCTTCTTGTTCTCTCTTGTTATCTAGAGTTAAACCTGTCTGATCTGGGTTAAAACTCCACAATGCCACTAGCTTCAGTATGACACACTTACACCTACTAGAATATTAATGTATTAGCATACTTGCACAATGGCTAACTAGAATTACTATGTTTAAATACACCTTTGCAGAATATAAAGCAAGCTTACAGACTCGGCTAACTACAGACTAGCATAAATGCACACTAGAATAGCATACATACACATTAATGTACTAGCATCCTAAAATACTTAAACATCAGCATACATGTGTATTAACATGCTTACATACTAGCTCATTAGTATGTTTGAATGTTAGCATACATGTGAGTTAGCATACTAGCAAGCTAGATTGTTTGAATATTAGCATACATGTGAATTAGCATACTAACAGTAAAATATGTGAATATTAGCATATTACTTTTACATTAGTATACATGTTGCTTGCCATCTCTGCTTCCCTGTCGGACATCTCGGTCTGGATGAGGGAACACCACCTTAAGCTCAACCTGGCAAAATCTGAGCTTCTCATCATCCCAGCCTGTCCCTCAATCAACCACAGCTCGGCTCAACCACACTCAAGCCAACCAGGACGGCCAGGAACCTTGGGGTGATTCTCGATGACAGCTTGACCTTCACAGACCACATCTGAACAACTGCACGGTCCTGTAGGTTCATCCTGTACAACATCAAGGAAATCAGACTCTATTTCACCGAACAGGCTACACAGATACTAGTCCAGGCTCTTGTTATCTCAAAACTGAACTACTGCATCTCACTACTCTCGGGTCTCCCGGCCAGCTCCATCAAACCCCTTCAAATGATTCACGATGCAGCAGCACGCCTCGTCCTCAACCAGTCCAAGAGAACCCATGTCAAACCCCTCTTCATCTCCCTCCACTGGCTTCCTGTAGCTGCCCGCATCAAATTCAAGGCCTTGATGCTCACCTACAAGACCTGGTCAGGAACAGCACCCCCCTACCTCAACACTCTCCTGAAGGCTTACATTCCCTCACGCAATCTGCGATCAATCAACGACCGATGCATAGTAGTGCCTACTCAGCGTGGCTCAAGGGCTCTTTCAAGATCATTTTAATACTAACTGTTCCTCAGTGGTGGAATGAACTTCCAACCTCAATCCGGATCACAGAATCTCTCACCATCTTCAAAAAAAGCTAAAGACCCACCTCTTCCGTCAACACCTAACCAACCCATAAATAAATAAATAAATAAATAAATAAAATTACTCTGGCACTTACACCTCTAATCTGCGCACTTTGCTTCTTCTGGAACTCAATTAATGGATCTTGTATGGTAGCACTACTTGTATTGTTCTCTGCTTGATATATCACTTTGCTTGTATTTTCTCATTTGTAAGTCGCTTTGGATAAAAGCGTCTGCTAAATGAATAAATGTAAACGTATGCTGACTTGCATGCTAGCACTATTGCACACTCCAACACTAGCATACTTGAACACTAGAACACTCATACACACCTGTATACTAGTATAAATACTATTTAGTTGCATCTTGACACTTTTTTCTATCTCTAACACGACCAAAAGAAAATATAAATAATTAAAATATACTGTTTGTGATTTTATGACATTTTTCAGTAATTTCACTTGTGTTGATTTTTAGGTAAATTAATGTGTTACTGCAGTAAAACATGAAGTAACGATGGCTTTCATAGTCTGGTTATTAATAACGAAAAACCCCTTCATACTGTGTAGTTTGTGTTTCTATCTCTAGATCCTCCAAAGAACGTGTCAGTGTCCATCAGTCCCTCTGGTGAGATAGTGGAGGGCAGTTCAGTGACTCTGACCTGCAACAGTGATGCTAACCCACCTGTGGAGTATACCTGGTTTAAAGGAACATCATTTAAAATCAAAGGAAAAACCTACACCGTTAACAAGATCAGCTCTGAGGACAGTGGAGATTACAAGTGCAAGTCCAGCAATCAACACGGAGAGAAATATTCTGAAACAACAGTAAATGTTTTGTGTGAGTGGCTGATTGTGCAGGTGACTGACTGATATCCACTGAGCCACTGGTTCTCACTTAACTATTCTTAAGCTTCTGTTATTGCCCTTTTTTCAGATCCCCCTAAGAATGTCTCAGTGTCCATCAGTCCCTCTGGTGAGATAGTGGAGGGCAGTTCAGTGACTCTGACCTGCAGCAGTAATGCCAACCCACCTGTGGAGTATACCTGGTTTAAAGGAACATCATTTAAAATCAAAGGAAAAACCTACACCGTTAACAAGATCAGCTATGAGGACAGTGGAGATTACAAGTGCAAGTCCAGCAATCAACACGGAGAGAAATATTCTGAAACAACAGTAAACGTTTTGTGTGAGTGGCTGATTGTGCAGGTGACTAACTGATATCCACTGAGCCACTGGTTCTCACTTAACTATTTTTAAGTTTCTGTTATTGCCCTTTTTTCAGATCCCCCTAAGAATGTCTCAGTGTCCATCAGTCCCTCTGGTGAGATAGTGGAGGGCAGTGTAGTGACTCTGAGCTGCAGCAGTGATGCTAACCCACCTGCTGAGACCTACAACTGGTATAAGGTGAATGAAAGCTCACCTGTAGGATCTGGACAGAGTTACAGCTTCCCGTTGAGGTTCAGCAGCAGTGGATGGTTTTACTGTGTGGCTCAGAATAAATTCGGGAGTCAGAGCACCGCTGCAGTGCCTCTCACTTCAAACGGTATTACAGTTATCATAACAAATAACACTTTGTAGCATTGATAAAGGTGAATGAGTTCTAGCTGAATAATATTTGTCTGCACACAGGGGGAAGAAGTGTAGTTCTGTACGCAATTCTTGGAGTCACAGTTGGATGTGGATGTGTACTTGCCATCCTTGGTGTTTTATATATGAGGTAAGCATATGCATCTTTTTTCATCAACATTTTTCATTAGCTTAATGTTTGCAACGTGAACCATAACATTATTATTACTTTTAGGAGAAAGAGTAGGGGAGGTTCCAGTGAAGATGCCAAGTCAAGTCAGGCAAGTCAACTAAAACTCTATGGAATGGCACACAATGGTGTTTTTAAGATGGTTTTCTCATTTAAGACCTGTGTTTAGAAGTGTATATGTACTTGCACATACAACTAATCATTGATATTCTTAAGCTTGTAGCCAGCTATACCAAAGATACTAGATACCAGTCTATCATGACCTGCACAAACACATCTAACCACCTAACTCTCTCACTGCGAGATGATTGGCTCATTTATTACCTGCAAAATGTCTTTAAAATGTAGGAAAATACCTACAGCAGTGTGAACCTGAGTGCTGCAACCAACAATCCAACACCTGATCCAGATCTGGTCAATCAGAGTGATGTTCATTATGCCAGTATACAGCACCATCGTGACCCCAGGAGGGCAGAACGTTCTCTAGTGCAAACTTCTGGCTCTGGGGCTGCTGAGGAGGTTCAGTATGCTACTGTCCAGCACAAGCGTGACCAAGTGGTGGGAAAGACTCAGGAGGACGAAGATCAGTATTCTAATATCAGATTTAATCACACTGGTGTTGCCTACAGGTTAGTGAAACCAATGTGATCAGAATGTGTAAGTCACTTATTTGGCCACTAAATAATAATTTAATACAACTTAACTATTACCTCATCCTTTTGAACACTTTCGGATGTATTTCTTTTTGTGCAGGTCTGCTGCTCCTGCATTTGAAGATTCATCAGTGATTTACAGCAGCTGAAGTAAACAAAATTCCAAGGATCTGTTCAGGATGAATGTCAACTGAACATTTACCCAATTATGGGTAACTACAGCTAAAGAAAGAAGACAAGCAACTGGTTGGATATTTAAACTACATCCATTATTTTAATAATTCTACATTTTCTGCATGACTGTTTTGTATATACCATATACTACTGTAAATCACCACTTAAATTACAAGAAGACTGCTATAAAAAGGGTATAACATACAGAAAAGATTTGCAATCCAAAATTCTATTTTAACTCCAGTATTGACTTAACTGGTTAATATTGTTATTAATATTTTCCCACTTACAGCATTTTGGTTCATTTTGCACAGTAAAGAAACAGATTTTGTCCTCTCTAAAATGCTATGGTTTCAAAAATGGACAGTAGGTTGCGCCTTTGACTGCATTTACTTTTAAGGATTTATGCTTCAACTTGTTTCAGTTGCAAAACTCAGGATTATTATTATTATTATTATTATTATTATTATTATTATTATTATTATTAGTTGTTTTGTTTTTTTACAAGTCAGCATTTTTTGAAATGCACAGATTATTTGTATATTAAATCCAGCACATTTTGTAATAACTCTTTAAATTGATTTATTCACAATTTACAATCATACACTCTTTGACCAAAGGTCTGTGGACACCTGACCATCACACCCATATATGGTTCTTCCATAATCTGTTCCCACAAAGTTGGAATCACACAAATAGAATGTATAGAATGTCTCTGTACTCTATAGAATTACAAATGTCCCTTCACTGGAACTGATACTCAAACCTATTCCAGCATGACAATGCCCCTGTGCACAAAACTAGCTCCATGAAGACATGATGTTGAGCCCTGACTTCAACCCTACTGAACACCTTTGGGGAAAATTGGAATACTGACTGCACCCCAGGCCTCCTCACCCAGCATCAGTGGCTGATCTCACTAATGCTCGTGTGGCACAAATTCCCATAGCTACACTGTAAAATGTAGTGGAAGACCTTCCCAGAAGAGTGGAAGTAGTTATAACAGCAAAGTGGACACCAACTGTTTTTCACTTTCAATGGTTTTGGAATGGGCACATGGTGTGGTGGTCAGGTGTCCACATACTCTTTGGCCATTGTGAATAAATCAGTTTAAAGGGTTATTACAAACTGGGCTGGAATTAATGTACAAATAATTTGTGCATTAAAAGTTACGAGTCTGCTGCTTCTGTTTTTACAATTTCCTTGGATTTTATTTTTCTAAACATATTTAACAAGGAAAAATTTTGTGTACACATTTATGCTTAAGTGAGTGTTTTGTACTGGAAAACCTGTTTGATTTTGAATAATCTGAAAAACAGTACTATTTAATTTTTTTTTTTTCAAGAAAATATTTGGTGTTTGTTGTGTAGTCATATCAATTGAACAATTATAGGAAGAAGAGTAATAATAGTTTTCTGCAAACAGTAATAATTAAAGAAATGGTTACTTGTCACACTGTACGAGATGATCCCCATAAAATGTTGGCTGAATTCTACAACACACTGTATGATGATGTCAAATTATACAATGAAGATCCTCTAGCAATAAACCTGTGATTAAAGAAAATGACTACATTCTGCTAAACTCAATCTGTGTGATATGTAAAGCAAATGCATAAACACAAACTGTCTTCAACATGAATTTTATGTAATGATATTTTCTCTCTTCCGCTTCCATATTTATAGCTGTCCTGTGGCATTCTCACTTTGGTAGATTTTAGATGAACTTCAGAGCAGTGCCCACACTCTTGAGATTTTAATAAAAATACTGCCAGAACCTTGTCTACTGTCTTTGGTCGCAGGCCCCTGCCTGGCTAGCCTGGAAAGAAAACTCTCAACAGCACCATAATGCTAACAAGATTTGATGGGTGATTGTTAGACAAATAAAATGGTTTGTTAAGATCATAGCCAAAGTAGCTAGCTATGGACAGATTCTGAGTAGTCAGATTCTTTGAAATACTTGCTACAGATGCACATATTGCCTAAAATGGTCACCCTCATCTCGTCTGAACAGCACAAAGCCATTTCTTTCTCACAAGCAAAATGGTGCGAAATGAGTGAATGCTCATTGTGGCTGTTTGCTTGAATTATTTGGGCATTAGGGAGCTGTAGTGATTGCAAGCTGTACTTATGGATACATAAGGATCCACTAGCTATCCACTAGCAAGCTGTACTTATGGATCCATAACATATGGATACAGCAGAGAGCTGGCTGGTGGGTGAGAACACTGATGTAAATAAATAAATAAACAAATAAATAAATAAAACTCTCCAACAGACATGACATCACCAACAGTGAAGCTCCTGTGCCGCCATCTTTGTTTTCCCTAACATTCTGAACTCACTGTTGGTGATGTCATGAGCTATCCAGTTATATATATATATATATATATATATATATATATATATATATATATATATATATATATATATGTATTGGGAAATCATCTGTTTTGGGTGAGTGATTTTTACCCATCCAGTCACTTAAAAAAAAAAGAAGTCTGCATATACAGTATCGCAATGCAGTCTTTATATACATGTAATTAGTTATTTGTTTGGACTCTCATTTCCCCCCCCCTTGCTAATTGAAAATGCGAGCATGCTTAATAGGTACATGGTCTGTATAAATTACAACCTGTGGGCACTTCCACATCCTTTAGCGAACGTTGTTTTGCAGTTAAAAGCAGCACATCGGGTCATCTTGACAGTTTTCGCCCTCGGTCAGCAGGGAATTGTAAAATGGCCACCAGAGCACTAAATCCATCATGACTTTCAAATCACAATAGTTAATAATACAAAGAAACCTCTATAAAAATGTGGTAGGTGGTATGTACTGTATGCACCTGCAAAAACCAAGGACTGTGGGACATACCATATAATTAGTACACGATAAAAGAGAAGTGTGTCTAGACCTTCTAAATCCGCCAGAGAAGTGTGAATTAATAACGAAACCATTCTTCTAACACACAAAACCTCCGAAACCATCCATCATGCTTTTAACTTCACGGTTGCGGTGTCAGGTTAATAACGCTCATGATGAAGCTCTATGTCTTCAGCTGGCTCTTTTTTGGTGAGTTTGGGGTGAATCCTCTGTTTTTCTTCAGAACATGATAGTATTGATGAGTTTGCATCTTCATCCATCTCTCCAGCTGTCCAGAGAGAGATGTCGGCTATTCTTAGGCTGAAGGGCACGGAGAACGAGCAACTCAACTTCACCTGTTCACACTCGTGGGCCGCAACAAACATAAAATACTTCTGCAGACTCGAGTGTAGAGACCAAGACGTCCTCATCCGATCTGTAGGAGTGGGGAGGATAGCCAAGAAGGACCGATACTCCCTATATGACAGAGGAGGACGATTTACTGTCAGTATCAACAGGCTTCAGAAGTCAGACGAGGGGAAGTACTGGTGCGGAGTAGAGAGAGCTGGCATTGACACGTATCATGAAGTGGTCCTTAAAGTGCTGGACGGTAAGAATTCTTAGCCATTTGGGTGAAACATGGCTCGTTTTTACATTTTTACAATACTAAAAATTATATTTCCTGTTTTATTCAATTGCTTTGAAGTTGTTCTGTTTTTCATCATTTATCTTACAAAAAAAAGTAAATTATGAAACGTGAGCTGAGCGGTTGAAGTTTTGAGTGTCATCAGTGGTTCACAAGATTTAAACAGACAACATGTTTGTATATGGAGCGATTAAGGAGAAGCTTATTGTTCGACTTCAACACTTGGACATTTCTCCTATAAACATGAAAAACTAATAATTTGTAATTATTATGATAAGAATCTTATTTATATTATGATGATGTTGAGGTAATCTTGAGATTAAGAGCAACAAAGTGAATTAAAAGGGTTAAATCTGAATTTAAACAGGGTTCCTACAGCTTAAGACGAGTTAGACTTGATAATTTTTAATGCCACTCGGGATGAAGACCAACTTTTCATGTGGGATTCCACTGCCTTGATTTCTATCGTGCCGGGTTTGAAACACTTACATACATTGCCTGGTAACCGTTTCGGCCATGCTGCGAAACTGGTTCAATCGCCAATTTTCATTAAATTTGCACTTCCCCATGTTGTTAGTAGCGAACAGACAGAGCATCAGCTCTGAGTATTCCGGCCACGAACAAAATATGAGTGCTGTTAGTTCCGCGATCCTGATCTGAGTGACGTTAAAATGGGAAGGATTCTGTCATTTTTATAAATTTTTTTAAAGAACAAAAATGTTACGGATTATTTTGGAATGTTATATTTCTCTTTTTTTGTCCCTTTTTTCTTTTACACCACCTTCCGACGCCCCCCCCCCCCCCCCCCACTCACACATGCCTGCGCACTCACTCACACACACACACACACAAACACACAGCCCCTCAAGTCACTGCAACATTTCAAACATCATTGTTGACAACCTTTGGCCCAGGGATATCAGTTAAAGGTAACACACATGCACACACACCCACACACTCACCCACACACACACAGGTGACTAGAGGATCTGGAACTCGACCGTCACTGACTGCAGCTGCTGAACACGAGGCCACTTCACCTAGAAATGTTGGCAACCGTTCCTCAAATAAAGGTAGCACATATGCGCACACACACAAAGACCATTTCTCACTATGACTTTCACCTCAGTTCTTCTTTTTCACTCACACACACACACACACACACATCGTTCACACATGTCGATTGCACTGTACAATACTTGTCACCTTTTAATTTTTATTTTCTACATTATAAAGTCACTGTTTATGTGTACTTACATTCTCATGGTAAGCTTGTAGCAGCATTAGTTTGTGTGTGTGTGTGTGTGTGTGTGTGTCAGGCTCAGTCACTTGGATGTGTCAACCTTTTTCCCGCTTACGTCCTGCTTATACCGCTACTGTCTGCTTTGCTGGCCAAATAACATCAAGCAGTAAAAATCTTGTTCTGGGGCGTATTACAGAAAGATCCTAACTTTAGTATCCTATCTTATCTGTCTGGTAACCATGGCATTTTCAGTTAGGACCTCATTTAGGACAAAAGCTAGTTCAGAATAACATTTCCTAAGTGCATTTTCTTATCTTAACTGACGTCGCTTCTATAGAAAAAATGTTACAGCCTGGCATATATCTAAAAATCTAACAGAAGTGGCCAAGACAATCAATGCTCTCGCACCTACCTACGTTCGGTTTCCAAGGGGAGAGGAGCTTTCAGCCATCAAAACCGAGTTTTTCCCGAGCAAGTAGGATGCCGGGGTAATTGGACTAGTGGATGGCTGACCGTTTCCAATGTAGGCCCCTAGTGGAGAGGATGAGGCGGCGTATGTGTGCCAAAAAGGGTCCCATGCTCTCAATGTACAGGCCGTAGGAGATAATATGATTATAAGGGATTTGTTGGCACGGTAGCCTGAGGCAACACATGATGCCTTCATTTTTAATACAAGATAGGTTAGGGTTAGATGACAGATTTCATTCAATTAATAAATAAATAAATTATTGAGTGCTTCATTGCAGTTACAACCTAAACATTTGTTTAATAGCACCCACTAATTTCCAATCTATTTAAATTACTAACCACCTGGGTTTTAAGGGATATTTATACAATTATGATTAATATACACCATTATAACCCATTAATAAAATTACTGGAATATAGTTAACATATTTTGTTATTACTTGTTCCTGACAGTATACTATTATGATCATCTCATAGCCTTATGTGTTAACTGTATAGTCCTTACCACAAAAGCCTTTATTGCAGTCACATCAGTGCAGATCTGGAGGAAAGTTGGCGAAATGGTTGGCTGCTAGGTGATTCAGGATATCCTTTAAAGCCATTCTTGATGACTCCTATGACCAATGAGCAAACACCAGCAGAAATGCAGTACGACATACGGATGTAGATCTTTAATAAGGGGGTATTGGTTGTACTGCATTCTATTATTCTATACCATACTATACTATAGGAGCAATAATAAAGTAATGTCAGTGGCGATAATTTACATTTTAATTTACAATTACATTTTGTCCTGTTTACAATCAAGTAATAATCAAAGATATTTTTAATAAAGTTTTTAAAATAAACAAATAACTCAAAATGTGAAAACTAAAGTGAATAAAACTTATTGGTAAATTTTAGTTGGAGATGCCATTACACTAATGGAGGTTACCTCCAGTATTCCCCAGAAAAGGTTGTTCTTTTCATCAAAGACACAGCTGTCTTGCACAACATGTGCAGAATGGCAAAACCGCCTGACCCAGAATTGGAAGTAGCAGAGATTATGTTCTGCAATAATCTAAGAGCTAATGGAAAAAAATCCTATCGGCTTTTTGTCGAGGGAATGCTAACTTCCTGGTTGGCCTACAAAAATACATCATCCCTACAGCACCCTACAGCAAGAGGTTTTTCTTGAATATTTGCTGTTTTATAGAATCTGACTTTCCTAATAATCCTATTGTGGGTGAATTTGTACCAATACTACTACAAAGAATAATAAGAACAATAAGTTAAGAGTCAATGTCACTTTACAAGCATAAGATTTATAAAATAATAAGTATATAAAATCTAAAAATGTCATTAAGAGAAAAATATATAGTAAAATGGGGATAAAAACCTTGGCTTTTCTGTCTCTGACATTTTTCTGAAAATCTCAGATTACATATGTACAGAAAAAAGTCTTAAAAATTGATTATTGGGACATTTTTACAGTCCTCAGGAGAAAAATCTGACTTGTGTTTCAGTCTAGACTGAAGTAGTGCATATACTGAGACTGATAAACAAGAAGATTATAGTGGAAAAAATGACGTGTTAACTTTCACATAGCTGATGTTAGAAAGAAGAAAGTTGCCTAGCAACGGTTAGCTGTCTAGCTAGCTAGCGATTGCCTTCGCTAATAACAAAAAAGCCTAAGAAAATTACATCTAGATGACGTTAATGTTACCCAATACATGTCACTACCCTTTATATCAATCAACATTCACAAGTTTTATTCTAAAGCTTTTTTTTTTTTTCTTTTACCTGAATTCCGGGTCTCTGTTTCTGAAGTCTGGTCTGCAGCAATCCGACGTCGGATGTAATGAACCAATCAAAATTCTTAAATAAGCGTCATTTGAAATTGACCAATCAAATTACGCTTCCTGTCTCCAAACAGCCTGGCAGTTTTGTTGTGTGATTTTAAGCTTTATATCTTTATTGAGTCATTGGTTCAAAACGCTAAAACACAACACAGGGGCGACATCTGCCGGTCACATGCGTGTAGTGTAGCTTCTTTTAAAGTTAATCTGTAAATGTAGCGCTTTATGTGGTCATATTTTAATATTTATATTATATACGTTGCATTATATTGTGTTCTCTACGATATATAGTTTTCAAAGTTTTGTTATGAGTTGTGATAGATTTTTCAGTTCAATTCAATTTGATTTGTATAGCGCTTTTAACAACAGACATTGTCACAAAGCAGCTTTACAGGAAGAAACCTTGACGGGAACCCATCCTACCCAAATACTTCATGGCTTGTGAGTCATGTAACTTAACGCTATAGTAAGAGTAGGCCAACATATAAAGTCATCTTCAGAGGTCAATATACTGTATGTATTCTATGTAAAAGAGTGTATGGCTTTGATTACCTTTACCACTGGTTGTTACCCTATAGCTCCAGATTCCCCCGTGACCCTGAAGAAGGAGTAAGCGGTAGAAGATGGATAGATTGATGTATGGATGTTACCCTATAACTATAGATCTGTAGACACAGTGCTAATCTTTATAAATCACTCTTCCAGCTCGGCACAACTACATTTCCGTGTGTGTATTTGGCTTGCTGATTATTCTGGTTCTGTCTTTGGCACTTCACTACAATCAAGTAAAAACTTGCCATGTGTTGACAGGTAACCACACACACACACGGATTGTATTACTATTTATATGGTATACCTTTCTGTAAACTTTGGCATTTATTCTTTCAAAAGAAAGCTGCACGTTCGCTATAAGATGCCAGTACTAATGCCAGATACCTGCTCTCCTACATATAGATTGTCTCTCAGCGTCTTCTTCCAATGCATCACCCAGAGGCACAGGACATAACAGGGTGAGCTAATAGAATGACAGGAAATGAAGTGTTCCCATGCACATAACTCATTCTCCTTGTTGATTACTCTCAACATCTTTGCTTTCAGGTCAGTGAGAGCTCATCAGGAGACCAAAACCCAAACGCTATAAATCTAGTCTATGTAAATCATGAGTCCAACCTCAGCCAATCAAATCAAGTCTACCAGACGCTACACATTAAAGCCATCCAGATAGATTCTGTATATGAGACTATGTTCTCCAGTACTGACCAATCAGATGAATGAGGGGGGATGAATGAGCCAGACAGATTCAGAGTAAAAGAGCTTTATGTGCATAACAAAAATAAGCCTGTGGAGTGATTAAACTTAGAATATTGCACTGTACATGCAATGGATGTATTACAAAAATTTAAGTCTTAGTTTCTTTGGAAAATTTTGGTAACTTTTGTATTAGATTTTATTATAACCCGTAATTTTCTTGTCAAATAAAAAGCTCAAACTGCAGATACTTTAATAGAATTGCTACCATAAAACATCTAGGAGATAGACATATTACAAAAGGGTTCATTAGAAAAATTATCATAGATGTCACTTCTTGTATTTAGTCATAAATCACCTACTAGTTTTGTATATTCTGTAAAAAAAAAAAAAAAACAACTCAATAAATGTGCATGAAACTCATTTACAAATTTTAAACACCAATTCCTTTATTTTCCCTGACACACAGTAAACGAGGCATTCACACAGCAACGCTAAACACAGGTTTTGTTCTTTTGGCCATGGAGGGCAGATTATTCATTTGTGGCACTTTATATAAATTCCCAAGCTAAAGAAAACAAAAATGGAAAAAATGAAGAGGAATGATAACTCTGTTAAAACCAATATATACCTAAATTTAGTAGGGAGAAATTTGGTCTTCAAATATGAGTTTTAGATAAATCATGAATACAAGGTGCTTTTGAACATAAATTGCTGTGATTCAAATATCATTTCAAGTAGCCAACTGTATTGTGTATAGTACCTACAGTGACGTATAACATATTACAAGCATCATAAGAGTTCAAGTCAAACAGTGGATGAAAACAGAGGAATTTCACAAGACTCACTGCACAGTATTCACTTTGAGGAAGTTTTTTTTTTTCTTTTTCAGTAATGAGAAATAAACAAACTCTTCCTGAATTATCACAATTTAGCCCATAGAGAACTATTTCATCTTTTTATTTTTTTTAAACCAATCTCTACTACTAATCTGGATAATCCTACACCCAGCACAACCTGTTAGACATGTATCAGGGGTGGTAGTGAGCCCATAGTAATGAATTACACTGAAAATTTTAGCTCAAAACTAAATTATAAACTCTAAAAAATCTGGAAGCTTATGGTGATTATGTAGTTAAGATACATTTAGTCATTTATTTATTTCTCAAAACTGATTTTTTTTTTTTTTTACCCCACTACCCAAAAAAATTCATACATACCACCAACTTTGTCATTTCTATGACGCACTGTGCCAGTGTTTACCATTTAATGTGACCATTCTCAGATGCTGAGAATTTTATTTTTTTTTTTTTTGCCTGAGCTTCCTTATGATCCAATTCAGATGAATCAGACAGAAACACACACCAATAGGGTTAAGTGCTTCATTTACTCATATGCTAAACTGGGGTTAGATGGAGTGTTTAGTTTATATGTTTATTGATCTGGACTAATACACCCTCTCACAGCACCCCAATATGTATGTTAAAAAATAATAAATAAATAAAAAATGAGGGGGAAAATAAAAATGGACTGTGAGGTCTGTTAAAATGTACACAGTGCAAGCTGTTCCTGTACATCACTGTTGCAAAAAACAAACTGTATGATGCAACAATCTAACAGAGTATCTACCTCAGACTCTCAACTGATTTCCACCTGTATACCATCTGATCAGATTTGACATTTTCTAAATTTTTGCACAAGACTGCACACAAACCGTTTTCATTAACACTGCCTTTCACATCCATCGTGTTTCATGTAACTTGAAGCTCACACTCATTAGTATCCTGTGAGGATATCCGTGTAAGGCAGAGCACCAATATTAGTGTTGTATCAAAATGCAAGAAAATGGGTTTAGTGAGTCCATACTAATCACAATAAAACCTTAAACTCATCACTGAATATACAAAAATACTTATAATCCCAAACTGCTAAAGTGCATACTGAACAGAGCAGAGCGCGAGAGAGAGTGTGTGAGAAACATGGTTCTATGTGAACCGTGAACCTAATGGTCCTTTCTACCACTCAGCACCAGGAGGTTATTCCACGAAGCAAGCTCATTTAAAAAAAAATAATAAAAAAAAATAAATAAAAAAACAAAACAAAACAAAACAAAACAAAAAAAAACCCAGCCTTGATTCGTTTAACCAGACAGGTGATTCCAGGCTCAGTGATTTTTCAGTGATTTAGATTTTTCACTAACAAAATCCAGGTGTGACATGTTTAAGCTAATTCCAGAGAAACTGTACAAATCGATGGTCACACATCTACGTAATACCCGAACTGCCCCGAAAATCAACTGCACAAATGTCAACTAAAGACAGCAAAAAAAGGGCAACCTTTTCACCCTGTAAAGCAGAGATTGTTTATTAAACTTTACAAGACATGAAGACAGGGAAATACCCTGCGTAGTAATAAAGGCATAGAAACTGCCTGGCAGAAGATGGCCAACAGAATACATATTCAAACAATCAGTCCATTTAAGATACCAAATAACTCAAGAAGCTGTCACAATTCATCAAACTCAGCTAAGCTTCAGCATTAGCCTGAGCAGTCTTGTCCAAAATGGAATATGTTGCCATTATAACTGAGCTTCTTTCATGGAGACGAAATCGAGAGAACCTAGCCAGGCTTGATGGAATAAGTCTGGTTCATCAGGTTTGCTCACTTCGTGGAATGTCCTCCAGTAGTACGTGGAGTTTTACTCACTGTACATTTAAAGCTAATTTCAAACACAAGCTCTCAGTTATGAAAAACTGAAACATCTTTTCAGTTGAGCAAAATATCAAAGCGCAGCAAAGAAGACTGGTCATCCAGAAAGACTCGCCGGCTTGAAATTCAGCGTAACTCAGTTCATAGGTTCATGCGTCACATCTTTCAGTCGGTGGACGCAACGTCATCAAGTGCAACCATTACGAGGGTAAGACCTGTGCAATGGTGTCCTTGGCGTCCCGAGTCAATCTCTCAGGAAATTTCACCTCAAACTCAATGATTAAATCACCACGGCGTTCGGGGCTCTTGGGCAAAGGAAGGCCTTCGCCTGTGATGCGCCGCTTCGTCCCGGGCCGGATGATGTCGTCTTGCAGTGACAGGGAGACAGTGCGCTTGTCCAACGTTGGGGCCTTTACTGTACAACCACAGAGAGCCTGAGAAAAACACAAAGACAGTTAAACAGCTATAACGACAACACACCACTTATTAATGTCCTGTTTATTTTCTGTTTAAACACCATGTTTGCAATTTGTATTTTCTGAAAACATTAAATGTTTTAGAAGAAAAGATTCTAAACTTCAAATGAACCATGTCTAATTTCATTTGTTATATAAACAGTCCACAAAGCTACAAGAATATATTTTATTGTTGAAAATTCAAAGGAAATCATTTCACGTGATTCGACTAACAATTCGGAGACCTGGTCTCAATTTGTACATGAATTCAAGTTGTCTGTTCACACTGAAATGAAGCGACTGAATAGGCAAACGACCAAACCAAGCAATGGGTCCTAAAACACCACATTACAATAAATTAAAAAAAAAAAAAAAAAAAAAAAAAAGCCACTTTTTAATCTAAACTCATATGCACTACACACTCCACTCACCTCTTTGAGTGAGATCTTAGCTGGGTAGATGATGTCTGATCCGTCTCTCTTAAACACCGGATGCGGTTTGTCCTTCACGATGAATATGACGTCGGCGGGGATGTTGTTCGGCATCTGGTCACCTTCTTTAGGGAAAGTAATCTTGGTTCCCTCCTTCCAGCCCTTCTTCACCTCCACCGTGAGAATCTTTTCCTCTGTGCGTGTGCTGTGGCCGTCTGGGTTCAGCCTATGTCGTGAGATTTTCATTTTCTTGGTGCAACCGCTGAACACCTCCTCCAGGCTGACACGGAGCTCGTGGGTCACCGGGGGGTCCTGCTTTTTCTTAATCCTCCCACCAAAGGGGTGCCCACCACCCATGCCAAAGCTTGCAAATGGCTCATCCACATCCATGTAATCATTGCCACTCATGCTGTGACTAAAGATGTGTTCAAAGGGGTTCCGCCCACCAAAGAACTCGGTAAACATGGCATGCGGGTCGCCCTGGAAGGTGTACGTGAAGCCGGGGCCGCCACCACCGCCACCGCCAGATCCGCCCTTCAGCCCTGCAAACAGAACCGATTTTCACTTTATGTCGTCCCTGAAATTGATTTAACTTCAATTGGGAAGTGCTATGAATTGATAATTAAAGCAATGCAGGCACGGCATTAGAGCCCATTTTAACAACCCTTTAAAAAAATTCTGCAAAAATACACATGAAGAATTACTTGACAACTATTACTTCAGGACTGGCATTTGTAGTCACCAAGTTAATAAACAGCCCTGCAATACAATTGTACAGAGTCAGGTCAACATTGCTTACTTTTAATAGCACAATGGAGTGCACCTGTTCACCCAGCAATGTTCTGGATCCTAACTTCATTCAAAAAAAAAATTGCCATTGATGTCAGGGTCAGACAATCTCAAGCTTTTTTTTTTCCTCCCCCCCCCCCATTTTTGTAAAATGTAAAATGTAAAATGCTTTCTACTGCAGTGTCATGATTTGTGGCTAGTCGGTGTATGATCAGTCACCTCACTATTTACTTCACTGCTAGTTGGATGTTTTTTTTTTTGTTTGTTTTTTTTTTGCCTTTTTACACACAGACACTTTCAGATTATAAGGACAACATGATCAATACTGATGTTGCAAGAGATTTTATGGAAGTCATTCTCAAATTAAAAATAAAAAGTATAGGTCTTGTAGTTTACCTGTTAGTTTCGTTTTTATTTATTTTTTTGCCACACACACACACACATGGATGTGCAAATAGACGTTTGTACAAAGAATTTGTAATAAATTGTTTTCACAATTTTTAAAACCACAACACCTCCAGGAGTTACAAACTAAGAAGAAAGAAAAAAAAAGAAAAAAAAAAAAACCAGTGAAAGCTAACAAACCATACTTATCTGTATACAGTTTAAGTTATTTTTATTTTTTATTTTATAATTGCATTGGCCTGCGTGTAATGGCTTTAAAGTTCATTCATATCACTTTTAATCTAACATGCGTTGCGTGAAAGTGTAAATAAAAGATAACACAACACAACACCCGGTTTCACTTTCCACTGCCTTCATGAAGCCAGGCAGAAGATTCCAGAGCGCTCTGGAATCTTCCATCATCAGCAGCAGCGCGCGCTGGAATCTTCCAGCAGCAGAAGCAGCAGTGACGTAACACAGTTGCGCGAGACACCAGCAACTGTTTTTTTTTTTAAATTATTTTATTATTATTATTATTATTATTATTATTATTATTATTATTTTTTTTTATTTTATTTTTTTTTATATATATATAAAAAACACAGTTAGCCAGATTAGCTGGAGCTTAATCAGTTCTGTGTTCTTACATTAGTTTTGATTTGCTAAATAACGAGCGTAACGTCGTCGAATTCGCCTAACGGAGATGCTAAGCTAACTAAGTTTTCTGACAGGTTTGGGTTTCAAATGTATTCAACTTCAGGAGGTCGGGCATTTCATTAAAAACACTTTAAGCTAGACTCGCAAGTAGTTTCAGTCCGTTTTAGAAACGGTTTCTCACAGATGAAATGTTCGGTCTTAGGTATCAACGGTACCGCGTAGTATCGCGATATTTCAACTTTAACAGCCCATATGTTCGTGTTTTCAGGTCGGATGATTAGGAATAACGGACTACAGCTTGAGGGGTTTTCTTCACCATCATACGAACGAGTTGACGTTTAATCCACATCCCAAATGACCTTCTTATAGGGTTTATAAACCATTTACTCTACATAGTGAGTTCACCTATAAAGGGATTTAGGATTCGACACACCGACCATACTAGGCTACGTGAGAAATTATTCCTAAACTAAAAGGAACTACTTGGAAAACTTGGTTAAACTGAAAGATCTACAAACAGCTCACCTTCTTCACCGAACTTGTCATAGATGTCCTTCTTTTTTGGATCACTCAGGACGTCGTAGGCTTCCGCGATCTCCTTGAACTTCTCTTCGGCGTTGGGCGACTTGTTTTTATCCGGATGATATTTTAAAGCTTGTTTGCGGTACGCTTTCTTGATCTCGTCATCAGACGCACCTTTCTGAATCCCTAATATGCTGTAGTAGTCTTTTCCCATCTTCACCATCTAGAGATTTATCTATAAGTTTAAAGTAATAATAATAATAATAATAATAAAACTTGACCAGAAGTTTGACAAAGTTACAAATCGTCCGAACACAGCGTTAATTCCCGCAGTTGTGCTCAGGATGATAGTCAGATTATTCCGTCAGGGTGCAGTTCTGAAACCTGAATGCCAGAAGCCATGGGCTCCCTTTTTAAAGCATTTCCGAAAGTTCGAGAAAAGTCTAGTAGTATCAAGAGCTTTCCGAGCGGTAACTTCCAGGCTAAATCCCAATCCGCCTGTAGTGCACTAGAAAGTGTGTAGAATACTATAGTGGCAGAACGGACAGAGTCCGCCTGAGTAAGAGGAAAGGGTGGGATTTAGAACACAGCCTGGATTGGAGGAGAAACGTCACAATGCGTGCAAAAAGCTCGGTCTCTGATTGGATGAGATTCAAAGCCAGACAGCGTCAAAGCTGCTGAGTTACGAAAACAGGGCTGCCACGCCTAGTTACAGCTGTGGACCTGTTATTGATGACCAACTAACTAATAATAATAATAATAATAATAATAATAATAAGGAGAAAATTATTATTATTCTTATTATTATACAGATACATTGTTGCTAATTTGCATTATTGCTAAGTTCAAGTGGCTTTACTGTCATTTCAACCATATACAGTGCTGCATAAAACAACACAGAGCTACATGAGACTACACAGAACTACACAGGACTACAGAAAGTGCATGTGTGCAAACAGAGCAAGACAGTACAACAATTACTAAACCGGACAATAGACACAGCAAAGGACAGTGCAGAGCCGACCAGTACACGGTTATTGCGTGGAATAAGGTGCAAAACACAGAGATATTATAATGTAATAATAAATAATGTCAATGTAACGCTTCGATACCTTTTGTCAGAATGCAGAAGGTGAATAATTTGTGAGAGGGGTGCGTGGGGTCATCCACAATGCGGGTGGCTTGCGGACCTTTTAAACCATCACAAACGTTTCTTTCACAAAAAAGTTAGAAGAATATAAAAAGTCAATATAATAGATCATTTTAATTAATATTGAGTCAAAATGTTAGGATGACATTTTGAGACTAAAACTCATTCATTTGAGATTTAAAAAGGTCAAGATTTCAATACAATTTTGACTCAATTTAGTAAACCAGAATAATGAGCTAGTAAGTTAAAAAAAAAAAATGGTTTGCAGGTTACATCACATTGGTGTTCAAAATTTATTTTCAACTCACTTTTAAATGTATTTCTAATGAATTGTGGTTATGATTTACCCAGACGTCTCTCACACTGGTTTGTGAATTTTACTCCAAAAAGATCCAGATGTATTTACAGCTTCAGAAAACATCAAATGTGTTGAAAATGTGTATGAATATATCCTCACACTAGCTGGTTAAAGCAGGATAATTTTTTTCACTCCCAAAAGTAAAGACAATGAGCTACAACAATGTCCAAACATTATCATAAAACATATCATTACATATATATATATATATGTGTGTGTGTGTGTGTGTGTGTGTGTGTGTGTGTGTGTGTGTCTTGTGCTGCCAAAACAGCTCTGACCTGTCAAGACATGCACTCCACAAGACCTCTGAAGGTGTGCTGTGGTATCTGGCACCAAGACGTTAGCAGCAGATACTTTAAGTCCCGTAAGCTGCGAGTTGAGGCCTCCATGGATCAGACTGGTTTGTCCATCTCATCCCACAGACGCTTGATCCGATTGAGATCTGGGGAATTTGGATGCCGAGTCAACACCTTGAACTCTTTGTCATGTTCCTCAAACTGTTCCTGAACAGTTTTTGCAGTGTAGCAGGGTGTATTATCCTGCTGAAAGAGGACACTGACATTAGGGAATACCACTGCCATGAAGACGTGTACTTGGTCTGCAGCAATGTATAGGTAGGTGGTATGTGTCAAAGTAACATCCACATGAATGCCAAGACCCGAGGTTTCCCAGCAAAACATTCCCCAGAGCATCACACTTCCTCCACCGGTTTGCCTTCTTCCCATAGTGCATCCTGGTGCCATCTCTTACTCAGGTAAGCGACTCACACACACCTGACCATCCACACAATGTAAAAAAAAACGTGATTTATCAGACCAGGCAATCTTCTTCCATTGCTCCATGGTCCAGTTCTGATGCTCACATGCCCATTGTAGGTGTTTCGGTGGTGGACAGGGGTCAGCATGGGCACTCTGACTGGTCTGCAGCTACGCAGCTCCATACGCAGCAAACTGTGATACTGTGTGTTCTGACTCCTATCTATTAGAGCCATCATCAACTTTTTCAGCAATTTGTGCTACAGTAGCTCCTCTGTGGCATCGGATCTGTCGGGCTAGCCTGCACTCCTCACAGACATCAATGAGCCTTGTGCACCCATGATATGTAATAAATGTAAGAGAAATGTACAATGTATATACCCAGACTCTCCATGGATAATATACAATGTATATACAGATATATAAAGATGACCTAGGGAATAAACTATGAACCTACAATTATATAGAGATAATACAGAATATACAGTATAGAGCTGCAGGATGATTACAGGCACTAAAACGTCATTGGCCTAACGGTGTAGTGTTCAGCAGGGTAATGGCTGTGGGGAAGAAGCTGGCACTGAAATGGCTGGTTTGATTTATTTATTTAAAAAAAAAATTATTTACATTTTTAGTAAATTGGCAAAATAAATGTTTTAATGTGTTGAACTTAGTTTTTTTTGGGGGGGGGGGCGGTGGGAGATAACATAACTTCAAAACGACACTCTGTTTTGTTTGTTAATTATTCTAAAGCTTGTTATTAATCACAGTGAGAATGCACTAATGACACTTACCCTTTGTTCCATATCCTGCCCTACTTCCTAATCTCTTCATCAGCAAAGTGCATTCTGGGTATTTTGCACCCTCTAGGGACATCAACCCTAAGCAGTGCTTTGTGCAAAAATTGCGCATCTCCAATATATACATTTTGCTTACACGACTAAAAAAATAACTAAAAAAATGCACTGTATAGTAGGTTAGACAATGTGAGATTTCATTCAGACAGGAGGACGGAGTGGGCGTGTCCCATGCGTTTCTTTGTCCAACGGCTGACCTGTCTATAATCTTGCATAACTTCCGGTTTGAGCAACGACAATCCCGGCGCTCATTGGATCGCGCGATGTTGGTCGAGCACTCTGATTTGGCGTTGAATCTGTCAGTTATATCGGATGACAACGAGTTCAAACTGCAGGCAAAATGAAGCATTACGAGGTAAGATCGTTTCTGCAAATGATCAGACTTTCATCATTTTTTTTGTTTTGTTTTTAAATGATGATAAAGGCGTGTGTTGTTAATAGAGGTATTTTTTTAGTCAAATGTGTAATTTGGTGACGCAGGGCAGACGGTGAAGGACAGATTAGACTCCACTTAATTGATTGGACAATACTCGCACATGAATAAATCGTTATAGAAGATTTATAATGGAAAATCATTGGGTTAATGGAGATGGTGATGGAGATGTTAGCAGTGACTCGTGTGATTCAGCCTCGTTATAATGTAGCATTTAATTGTATTGCTTTGTAACACTCAATGGGCGTTTATGGTATGACAGGTTCATGTATAGCCCACACTAATATTATCATAAAAAGGCATGGTTTTGATTAGTCATTGTAACCTAGTAAACGAGTCTATGGACCACAACAGCTACTGAAGGTTTATATTATGAATTAATGCACCAAGCGACCATGCGGACGCTGTCAGACTCCCGGAAGTTGGGTATTATTTTTTTTTTATACAAAGAACCCAAATAAACTTGTCACATCAAACTAGTTTAACTTGAACCAACTGGTTCATAGACACAATCCCCGTACGACACGCATGAACCAGATATTAGCCATATAAACCATTTAAACGACACGTTTCTGAATGAAATGTGTTTTTTTAGAGACGTTAATCCAAAGTAACCACGTGGTGGAGCCAAAGAATCAAGCATAAATAAGCGAACTGGCAAAACTGGTCTCATTCCAGAAAAAAGGACTTTCACCAACACAAAGATATGTATGGAAAATCCAGCTAGAGAGTAAAATGAAAGAAATATGGGCTGATTTTAATCTAATACGTCCCAATGTGTAGACCAGATTCTCCTGACCTGAGGCTGATTCAATGCAGCAGACGTAGAGAAGTTCACTAATATCTCACCTGGTTTATTATTTTAGAATACCAAATATTGTGATCAAGATTAAAATCAGATTCTTTGCCTATACCTAGTTATGCGATTGTGACGTATTTAAAACCCACCCAATCAGTGGTTCAAATTTAGCCTGTTATTTTATTCTAAACAGATTTGTGTGTGTGTGTGTGTGTGTGTGTATGTGTGTATGTGTGTGTGAGTGAATGCTGCATGCCATATAAATCAAGGGTGGGCATGAATCATCATCAACTCTAATCCAGACCCAGAAATGTGGAGCAGCTGATATCAGACAGGATGATCAGACAACACCATGTTTATTGATTAGATGTTGCAGTGCTAATAAAATTGTGGTAATGATTAACAAGCAATATAACTGTGCAGCACTGTTTAAGAGTTATTATGACAAGCTTAAAGCTGATCCCCTGTCTGCGCACTGTGTGTGTGTGTGTGTGTGTGTGTGTGTGTGTGTGTGTGTGTGTGTGTGTGTGTTTTTCATTGCCAGTAGGCAGGTTATAATTAGCACTGGTTGCATTTATAAGGGGGAGGTGTTAGTGGGAGCAAGGACATTTTTTTACATTACCTCTTGAGGTGTGTGTGTTTGCATAAGCATCAAGCACCATAACTGCTATCATATTTTCACACCTGGTAAACTTATCGTGTCATAGAGGAACAGGTCTTAAGCTTTTTGTGGCCAGGGATCCTGTCAGTGTAAAATCACAAATATCCACAGTGACTGCAGCACGGATTTATTTTATGAATTGAATCGAATCTGAATTATAAAGGAGTTTTATTCAAGAACTTCATACTCTCAGAACCCAAACCTGTGTTAAACTGTACATTAAAAAGTCTATATCATATTAACAGCACTTTAATATCAGTTTTATTAAAATTTAAGTTACAGAAGGGAGAAGCATGTATGGTTCAGGCTTAGCAGTTAACATTTTTGATCTGTTGCTACGGAAAGCAAGGGAGCTATCTGAAAATGAAGCTTTTCTGGGTTGTTTTTCTTCAAGAAAATGGGTCAAAAAAAGTGGTCAGAGCAAATGCAAATAAAATTCACCCAGAAGAACAGTTTATTCACTGAAGGGGAAGGGACACAGGCTGTGAAAAACACGTAGCGTTCTCTTTGTGCCAAGTTTATCTAGGAGAACTTTGACTTTGAGCGTGTGAGTCAATAGAAAAGAAAAGGGCAGGATGAACTGCAGAGTGGACACGGACTGATGTTCGTTTTATAGCAATTACAAAAATAAATAAAAAATCCTACAGTCAGTTGGTCCACAGATTTCTGCAGTTGATCAATTCAGCCAGTTCTCTAAGTGTTTAGTGGATAATTAAGGGTTATTATCTTCCAAAAAGGGTTATACTTGGAAAACGTACTGATAGGTAAACTCTCTGTTTTGGGTACCACACACAACCTTTAAGAGAGGCTTCCACATTTATAAGAGTGTACACGATATATGTTGCGATATTTAGCTTCACTCAGGTTTACTGACGGACATCTAAACAGCCATGCTACATAATTAAAAAAAAATATATAGACCACAATAAAACAAAATGGTTTGGTATTGCAAAGACCAATATTACTATTGTGTAGCCCCATCAGAGAAGTACCAAATATACCAAACAATACTCTTAGAGAAGCATGTTGTCATGTTATCTTTGGTGAAATCGATATATCATATCTTCATATCAACCGGCCCTAGTTTGCAGGGTGTTATTAGCTTCAGGGTGTGTGCTGGGGTTGCTGGAATAAAGTTAGTACCCTAATGAGGTAGGGGGAGAGAAAGACAGGTGGGTGGAGTCAGAGAGATTTCCCCAACTGGCTGGCTATCTTTTTAGAGGGAAAGAAGAGAGGGCAGGGTGGAGGAGGGATGGCATTGGGGGAGAGACAGAGAGGTTTTCCCAGCTCTCCTTTTACAGGGTGTGCGAGAGAGAGGGGATGGCTGCGGGGGAGAGATAGAGGCAGATAGACAGATTTCCTCTGGCAGGGAGATAGAAAACACAAAGAAACAAGACCGAGTATACAGAGAGAGAGAGAGAGAGAGAGAGAGAGAGAGAATGGACACCTTGGCATTAGAGGCCACTCAACCCAAACGGGCTCCGAATGCCTCCACAGTCAGTGGCCTCCCAGGGCCGGTGCCGGGCAAACGCAAGCCCACCAAAAAAGCTAAAAAAGCTGTTGTCTTTTTCGAGGTGGAGATTTTGGATGCCAAGACCAAGGACAAGCTCTGCTTCTTGGACAAGGTAAGAGCAATATTAATGAATAAAATTATTCATAATTATTCAGTTCTGCATTGTTAATTCTGATCCAACGACCTGGCAGCTCGGTGTGTAGCAGTGCATGTTCTCTCGGTTAAATATAACGCAGCTACTTTTGGGGCTCAGCGCTATCTATAGCATGCTAACGTGAGTTTTGAGGAACGACTGGTGCTCTGCATCATGTTGTCGTGTTCCTGTGGACACTGCAGCAGCCGGGAGCCTGGACACTTGTCAGGGTTAATACTGAACGTTTAATAAAGGGTCAAACGTCACAAAGACTGGGAGTCTCCATCTTCACATATGTCATTTAGCCATATGTCAAGTGTACAGTAGAACTTCTGAACACTAACTCCAAACTTCTGAACACTAACTCCAAACTTCCGAACACTAACTCCAAACTTCCGAACACTAACTCCAAACTTCCGAACACTAACTCCAAACTTCTCTACAGTAGCTCCAAACTTCTGAACACTAACTCCAAACTTCTCTACAGTAGCTCCAAACTTCTGAACACTAACTCCAAACTTCTCTACAGTAGCTCCAAACTTCTGAACACTAACTCCAAACTTCTCTACAGTAACTCCAAACTTCTCTACAGTAACTCCAAAGCTTTGAACAGCAACTCTAACCTTTTTTTAACCTTTTCAGAAGTTTCCAAACATCTGAACAGTAATGTCGCAACAGAGACGGTAGTGTACGAGTGCAGCAACAAAAATATGTTCATCAGACTCGACGTACTAGTCTATTTTTGTGACGCAGTGGGATTCTGGGATCAGGTGCTCTTTGTCAGGGATCCCTCCAGGTGAAAGATCATGTATGACACACACCTCTAAGTCCAAAAACGAGCAAATCGTACATGCTAACTCTTTTGTAGTGTGTGTGGAGAATTGTGACACACTTAGTGTCCACTAACAATGCCCAGAATGAATCTCTGTACTGTACGTGTGTGTGTGTGAGTGTTTCAGCTGTGGTACTAACACTTTGGTGTGGCTGTACTGCACAGCTTCTCACACTAGCATGTGTTTATAGTGTACTTGAGCGAATAGGATCCATGTGGGATGGTGTAGATTGCAGCTCCAGTGCCATGACACGGATGTCACACTTTTAGGACATGTGCAGCGCCTGGTGTGTGTGTTGTGTCTAGGAATGTCAGCTGTTCCAAACACCCACTGTCTGGGAACACCAGGGATAGAGGCTAAATATACAGCTAATTTGTCAAACATGTACACATACAGTATACACACACACAGACAGATGGAGTGTGTAGAAAATGGAGTGTTTATTTGTGTGTGTTCGTGATGAACAGGTGGAGCCCAATGCAACCATTGGAGAGATCAAGTCGATGTTCCATAAGAGCCGTGAGTAAACTAACAGACTTTTAGCTAAGTGCTACGGTAATTAAAATAAGAATTTCACTGTTGAGTTCAAATTAAATAACTACTCTGTGATAACTGTTATAGTGTTATACATGATAGTTTTTGTTCGTTTTTTTTTTTACATTTGAATATTACATTTACATAAGTAGGATTTTTAAAAGAATATTTTTCAGTTCTGTGCAGTCGTTGTGCGTTCAAGTCACTTTGGTCAGAGCAAGATGGCAGTGTACCTTCTCTAAATTAACTACAAAAAAATACAGCAAGGTTTTTTTTTTTTTATTCTAGAAAATAAAGAACAGGTGTGTTCTGCTTTTTTATGTTTTTAATCAATTGATGAAGCCTCTGTAAACTTTATCGTTACTGTATATTATATCGTAATTGTAAAATGCTGTCATATTTTGTACAGGCAATTAGCTTGTTTTATAGTAAATAAAAAGCCTTGCTGCATAAACCAAACACATAACCGAACTCAGCTTCTGAGACGAGTAAACATTCAATCTCGACAAATTTACCGTCGACTACAGACGTTGCATCCATCCATTGATTCCACATTGATGTTTTCTTACCGACACGCCCAGCCCAACTCGGACACTCTGAGTTCAAAGAAAATCCAGAGTTTCCCCAGTTGTAAATACGACTTTGCGGTGGCGTTCGGGTGCGTTCGACTCGTAAATACGATCTTTCCGACATGACTTGAACGCACCATTTGTGTACTTTTTTGTACTTCAAACTGTAGCTAGCTTGACAAGATAAGTCTCGATGCAACTAAAAGGCAGAAATTAATCGCTAAGATACGACAATAGCCCATTCATTCTGTATGCATTATGCATTAACCTCATAACTATCGTGTGAATCTAAAGATACAAAACTTTAACACCGAACATGTATTGGCCGATCACTTATAATCGAGGAGATGTGGGAGGTTTGTGTAGATTTGATGGTTTGCTTAGCTAATGCATCATATGTATAAACTACTGGATATCATGTAATAAAAGCGGTTATGCTAAGCAGTGTGTTAAACTAAAGAAATCTAAAAATAAATAAATAAATAGATCAGATGAAGTGTCAGATCAGCTGGTTGATTGATGGACTTTATTATCATGTTTGTGTGTTTGTTACAGACCCACAGTTCTATCCCGCCAGACAGTCCATCCGTCTCGACCCCAGTGAGTACTTTCCTCACAGTTAGTCACAGTTCTTTCCAGATGTTTACCCTTTACGTATTTATCCAATGACCTTTTGGGTATATAATAAATAATCCATGCTAGGGTGGTGTGATATAGCATTTAAGACTTTTGTCTGCCAAATACCAAAAGTGTCAGTGTAATTGAGTAAAGAGCAACACATTGTGTATTTTAACCGCTGATCGTTAGGATTTAATGTTGTGGAACATCCATAAGAAAAGTTAGTTCCTGTTATCGCTGTGTATATTTTCCTTGTGCTATAAACAGTGATTTAAAGCTTTAATTTACGAAAACATAGTACATGTGAAAGTGACGTGAAACTGTTGCTTATTTTCGTATTAAATTTGTCTCCTTAACGTTTCGGTTTGTGATTTGTGGAACCGGGACGCCAGTGTTGGGTGAAAAACGAACTACGTGTGTATTCAGATTGAACATATTTCCAATCAGAGTCGGATACAGTCGAGAAACTACACACGCATCTGATTGCTGTTACTTTTTATGGATCGTTAATCACAGGCTGTCCATTTGCAGGAGTCAGTTCCTGAAGGGAGAGATGTGTGGGGGAACAAAAAAAAAATCAGACTTTCATTACTACATGTAAAGAGGCTCTTTATGATTATGATTATTCCTCATTCTGGAAGCGAGAGAAGTCATTAAGTTTCACGTTCCTCGTTCGGCTTTGTACTTTTTATTAAAGCACTACAAAATTATTCTACGCTCAGTTCTGTAGAAATGAAAAAGCGGTACTGTTAAACGACAAGTCGTTCGGAAGATTACATTACTGATTACACGAGTGGTGAGTGCTGCTGATTGGCTTATTTTATTTGATCTGACAAAAGCGGAAAATAGTCAACTATTTATTACAACGGCGTATTAGACAATGTATCAATAGACACAATCACACTAGGTTTTGAGGTGCAGATTGTGCTCGAGTGTGTGTGTGAGAGAGAGAGATATGGTGTACTGATGCATTGTGGAATTGTTGATGCAGAAGGAAAATCTCTGAAGGATGAAGACGTGCTGCAGCACTTGCCTGTGGGAACCACGGCAACCTTCTACTTCAGAGACCTGGGAGCCCAAATCAGCTGGGTCACGGTAATACACACACACACACACACACACACACACACACACACACACACACACACACACACACAGTCTCACCTTACACATTTCCATACACACACACTCTCATAAGGCAGATGTGTATAATTCTTCCAGAGACTCTGCTAATTTTATTTTCGCCCTAAATGTCACAAAGAGCCACCTACTTTTACAGGACGAGACGGTTTGATTGACACAGTACACGACCGATTCTGTTTACTCACAGATGACCGTTGCAAACCGAACACTCTGACCTCTTTTGGAGTGAACTTTATTCACTTTCCTCACTACATCTTGGTCTGGAAAGTTCACTGGGTCACAGTGTTTGCGTTCTACCAATGTGCAGAGAAGAAACCACACCACAAACTTCAAGATTCTGACATTTGTGACCAACCAAGTGTAGATTACACACACACACACACACACACACACACACACACACACATTTATTCACACACTTGATGGTCCATAGCTGGGAGAGTGTGAGGATTAGGTGGTGCTGTACTCAGGGTGTTTATTAATAACTGTTCAACACAGCTACGATAACGCACTGACAGACACCCTGGCTCTTACGTGTGTGTGTGTGTGTGTGTGTGCGTGTGTGTGTGCGTGTGTGTGTGTATAGTGATTATTACTGACACGCTCACACAACAGCACGCTATTTAAATGTCCTGATTTCACTGAGTGACTGATGTCCACGGGTCAGTAAAGGCGGAGCTTAAGTTACATCTCGCACATACTTTAGAGTCAAGTCCAAAAGTTTGCGCAGTTTTGTGTTGATTTTGTTTTGGATTGTTGCCTTGTTAAGTGATTCACCCATATTTACCTTTTTTTTTTTAATGAACTTTTTTAATTAAACTTCTTGGAATTCTGTATGTCCCCCCCCCCTTTTTTTTTCTTACACTACAATATTCTACAATTAAATTTTTTATTTCTTTCCTAAACATGCTGGATGCAAACTCCACTTTTGCACTCAGCTGTATTAGCCTCTTTATTATTATTATTATTATTATTATTATTATTATTATTTCTTCAGTGAAAAATCAATGAAATGGTTTAGCTGGCTGATTTAGCTAGCTAGCTACATAACATAACCTTATTCAGATATCTAGTTAGTTAAGCTGAATTGAAACATGAAACTGTCCTGTGAGTCATATCTGAGGTTCAGTTGTTAGTTAAACATTAAACTGTGTAATTATTAGCAGTAGGCACGTACACTATCTGGCTAGCTAGCTAATGTTAGGTGAAATATTATGGTGCTGTCGCGTGATTGGTTGATCAAATTGAACATAAGCTCCGCCCTTGTTAATTCGGGGCTAAAAAAAACTTAAATGTTGTATTAATATATTGAAAAGTATTACTATATATCTGTATGGACAACAGTGCAAATACAAATTAGTACTGTAACGTATCGTCTCCCCACAGAATGCTGTTTCCACAACTGTGTCTGTTTTTCTTTATTTCTCAGGTGTTTTTGACAGAATACGCCGGCCCACTGATCATCTACCTGATGTTTTATTTCCGTGTGCCGTTTATTTACCAGCCCAAATACGACTTCACCACGAGCAAGCACTGGGTTGTACAGTGAGTTACACTTTACAAACATTCTCATTCTCAAACTAGGGGCTTACAAACCTTTCTTACTGAAGACAGGTTATTAAAAAAAATTAGAGTCCAAGTCCGCAGACTTTTTAAATAATAAAAACGCAGATATAATTTGCAGGGATCCTCGATTTTCACCGTTGTATTTAACTGAGCAGCTTCATGGGCAGGTTTTAAACTGTTTTATCTGTCTGCTTGATTGAACACTACTGCGTAAAGACTACAGAGGTCCCTCACTGGTTATACTCCCAAAGGCCAAACTCGGCATTGAGTTTGTGATGTCACTCTCCACAGTAGTGGTTAATGACGCGTATGAAAGTAGACACTCATGGTTTTAAGAATTCGCAGTTTTCATATTTTTGTTTGTTTGTTTTAAACCTAGCCTACTCACACTGCTCACCAGCAGCTAAACATAGCCACGATACTCTACACACAGAAACCCAACAGCGTCTTGATTTAATCTCATAACAGACTTGCAATAAAACAATTCATTAGTTTATACTGATTGAAAATGTCCGATGAGTCAATTCCCATTCCACTGGCAGAATGGAGTGGCATTGTACTGCCAGAGAGGGTTTTTATATATATAATATAATATTATATATAAAAACCTATTCCCTTACTATTTTCCACTTCTTTGCATTTCATATCTGCAATTCTAAGTCTGTAGAATTAACCTCATTGTAGCTGGAGATAAAATAAAGTGAAACAATACACAATACTGCTGGTTAAGACTATTTTTCCTCACACATTAGGAATTTTGCTAATAAAATGATAAATAAACAAACAAGAAGTTTGTTTTGTAAATGGTTGATACTGAACTGTTACTTTTCAAAATGAGGAGCTCCTATTTATTTATTTATTTATTTATTTATTTATTTATTTGATGGCGACACCTTGTGTTCAAACCAGGGACTTATCATTCTAAACTTTTTTAAGTCTTCAGTTTAGATTTTTACTGATACAGAGACATACCTTGTGTGTGTGTGTGTGTGTGTGTGTGTGTGTGTGTGTGTGTGTGTGTGTGTGTACTCAACTATCCATCACTGTAATGAAATTTTAAAAGCTAAAGGGCTGATGGGTAATGCAGTTCTCCTGTGCTGTAGCTTGGCTTGTATGTGCCACTCCTTCCACTACGTCAAGAGACTCCTAGAGACACTGTTCGTCCACCGCTTTTCTCACGGGATGATGCCTCTACGCAATATCTTTAAGGTGAACACACACACATACACCACCATTGTTAAAAAAAAAAAAAAACCCAAACAGTTTATTAACATTACTTAAGCTAGTCAGTTACCGACACACAGCACTGTTCTACTGTTATCCAGCTAGTTGGTTAGCTTATTGGCATTATAAGTTACCTTTCTAATTTCACTTGCTGAATGCCACCATGATTAATATCAAGCCAGCTAACACTAGGCAAACTTTTCTCTACCTGACATTAGCTAAAAGCAGTATTTTATGCTAGGTAGTTTAAAGAACAGCTGCTTGCGTGGGGATTATTACATTTGAAATTGACAAACCAAGTGTTTGTTTTTTTTTTTTCCCTTTTCTTTTCTTCCAGAACTGTACATACTACTGGGGATTCGCAGCGTGGATGGCTTACTACATCAACCACCCGTTATACACACCACCTAGTGAGTACATGCTTACACACACACACACACACACACACACACACACACACACTGATAACCTGCAGCACACTTTACATACTGAACACAAATTGTTTCCAAACCAAAATCCTATTATTTGGGTTTCCAACTGTGATGCATTATTATTTTTCCTTCTGGTTCAGACAGAAAGCTCGTGGGTTGAAGTAGGGTCGCCCACTGAAAATGTCAAAAGTTCCAAAAAATTCCAGGCCCAGTTTTAGTTTGTGTTCTTTCTCGTTCTGATATTTGATCTGATATCGTGTTGGTGTTTCAGCCTACGGAGAGCAGCAGGTGAAAGTGGCCCTCATTATTTTCCTGGTAAGTGAAGTCTTGCTTTGCACCACTAGGCCAAGGTAACGTGCTAAATAACACGATGACGGGATTTCTGAGAAGAGTTTAATCTGTTCATAAACGGTCATAGTTTTCAAAGCTAATAATCACCTAGCTATTGAACATGAGCTAACCTGACCAGAAGATTCTTATACTCGTGTCCATTCATGTTAATAATCTTAGCCAGCTAGGTAAACACGAGACATATACAACACAAGAAAATATAAGAGCATACCCACCTCTTGGGCACGATTGGAAGACGTGTATGGTACACCGATAACAAACTAAGCCTGTTTGTAAATGGCAATGTGGTCTGTGTTGGATGTAGTCTGAACACCATCTTGATACTAGACAGTTAAAAAAAAAATATATATATATATAACACTTTCTGTTTCTGCAGTTCTGCCAGATCGGAAACTTCTCAATCCATATCGCACTGAGAAATCTACGACCACCAGGCAAGGCTTCGTTCCTTCACGTGTACACATCCAATACATGAGATAACTTTTGTGTTCTCTTCGGGCATTTTCTTCTAAACAAACCCTCTCGTTTCTCAGGATCTAAAACTAGGAAGATCCCGTATCCGACTAAAAACCCCTTCACCTGGATCTTTCTGCTTGTGTCCTGCCCTAACTACACATACGAGGTCAGTCCAGTGTCTCTCTCTCTCTCATGCTAATTTGGTCTCGTATTAAATACAGCACGCATGCAGTAAATGTGCATATGGAAGAAATGACCACTGTAAATCACCAAGCGTTTCAGAGCGGGAACGCAGATCAGTGTTCGGTTCTAAAACTGAGATTGTTATTAAAAGATTTAAAAAACGGAAGAAATTCGATCCTACTACAAATGAACTGCTTTATTACATCAACGCTAAAAGGCATGAGCTACATTTACACGCAGCTTGATGAATAAGGAGTAAAAGACTCAGTGTGGTGCTGTTACAGGAAAATAATCAACAGGGTGGTGTGATGAAGTGGAGTTAACATCCTGGAGTCGATTTACCTTCCTATAATGGCACGACATGAAGCATTCTATTCCTCTTATACCGCGGCAATTTGCTAACCATTACATTTTATTTATTTATTAAGTTTTTTAAAAATCCATATATAGTTTCGTTTAATGTCCTCTAAACATGTCAGTTCCTGTTCTAATTTGCATTACAGCAGCTATAACGAGTCATTCCCTCACCAGCACCTCTCTTTCTCTCTTGATTGAAACAACTCAAGTCATGAAGACGTCTGAAAAATGCTTACAGCTTTACCTCTGACTGTTGCAAAGCGCTGACACTGGAGACTCCTTCCGTAAACGTTACATAGACGTCTCTTGACACAAAACTTCACCAACCAAAGCAACGATTATAAATAAGAATTCGCCTCTTAACGTGTCTATGAGATGCAGCTTGTTCACCGTACAACTCCCTGCGTATGTTGTTACCATGGAAACGATAACGTATCAGAACTCCTTGATATAAACCGTGATTGTCAGACACATACCGCAAACACTCGTTTGACACATTTCTACGCCGTAGAGCTCGTATTACGTAAGATGAATTGAATTTAGTAATGCAGTTTGTTAGATATGACCACATCCTGATGTGTGTGTGTGTGTGTGTGTGTGTGTGTGTGTGTGTGTGCGCGCAGTTGGGCTCGTGGCTGGGCTTCACCCTGATGACTCAGTGCCTGCCGGTGGCCTTCTTCACCCTAGTGGGCTTCATCCAGATGACTGTGTGGGCGAAAGGGAAACACCGCAGCTACCTGAAGGAATTCCGTGACTACCCACCTCTGCGTTCCCCCATCCTGCCGTTCATCCTGTAGACCTGGCCTGCTCACAAACCACACCCCCTACCTGACATCACCCCGTCGGAACCAATCACCTTCAAAAGACCGTGTGTCCTTCCTGGTTCTCAGCACACCATCTCACGATACCTAAACCTTTCACCAGAGGCTGTTTTCACAGCACTGAAGATTTTATTAGCTTGATTATAAATGATTAAACCTGTCCAGGGGTGTGTGTGTGTGTGTGTGTGTGTGTGTGTGTGTGTGTGTGTGTGTGTGTGCGCGCGCGCGTGTGTGTGAGAGAGAGAGGGACTAGTCAAAGGGCTGATGGTGAGATTCTGGACTTGACCATGCTGTAGCTTCTGGATCACTTACATGACCGTAATCTACGGTTCCTAAACCACTGTTGTGTTTAATACTGTAAACTAACATGTGTCCCCCCGCCCCCTCCCTCCAGATCAAATTAGTAATGCAGTGTTTACAGATACGTGTAATAGTCTAATGGAGCGGAGTAAAATGGGAAACGTTTTACATCATGGCACAGGTTTTGAATAGCCGACGCTCTTGGTGAATTCATGTTGATTGTTTACCGTTACTAATGTTTACATTCGAAATACAAAGTTATACAAGTCTGCTTTGGTGTTTGTGTAATGTTTAAGCTGGAGGGATTTAGATAATAAATACAGAAACAATGTTTAAAAATAAATAAATAAATAAATTCAGAATGTCTACTTGTTGATCAGACCAGACAAGTCTGGTGTCTTTAGTTTCATACTGGAGCTACAACGGTGTACGCCGGTTCGTTTCCTTTCTTGGCACTTAGTTTGGAGTCGGACTATATATGTTTAAAATAATAAACACTGAACCGGACACACGAAGTGCAAGCAGGATAAAGGTGCTCTTTATTGTCGAGAGCAGTTTGGTATTTACAGAGGGAGACGCCATGAACAAGAGGACAGTGGGGAGGATGGGTGAGGTGAAGAGGGACGACTATGCCGCCGCCTGCGCTTCCATCCTCTTCTTCCTCAGGTTCAGCCGTCTCTCTCGCTCGTACTCCTTCATCCGCATCACGTAACTGCATACGGAGAGGAAAAGAAAAATAGGAGAAAATGCATAAGCGGAGATAAAGATGAAGGGATTTAAAATAAAAATGACCTACAGGTTACATCGATGCCTAGAGCTGGACTATAAGTGGAATTTTCACCAATATATTTATAGAATTTGGCAGGTTTAAGAGAAACGCTCTGTAGACTCCATCATGCTAGTACACACAAGTCAGGGTCTAAGAATACCGTCGGGTTAAAGCCCTGACGTTCGTACAGCAAGAAGAGCAGACGTCCACGCGAAATATGCAGGAAGCACGAGGTTAGACTTTTTAAAATCAGTTTCGTTTTGGGTTGGAAAAGGGAACGATCATGTATTCGGCTCCTTTTGTCCAACAAAACAAACAGAAGAGGCACGACTCTGCAGTAGGGAGATGTCAAAGGTCGGACGAAAAAGGAGTTTTCCTGCTAAATCTATCCAGAAATTTAGTTCTTCTAGCAACGAGGCAAGCCACCGTGTGATATACGGGCCAATCGCATACAAGGAGAGATCTCTGAGGGAAACTCACACGGAAACCGTTACTGATTTTCTACTACGCCATCACGATCGAAATATCACGTACCTTCAGCATTACATTTCTCAGTTAAGAACCCTATGAAACTGCCATTAGATAATCATTAAAACTAATCAGTCATGACGTAGTGCTTTGGCCAGTTCACCCACCTGCTGAGAGGTTTTATGTCCTGCTGTTATAGTCAAACTTGTATTATTTTCCTTTTATAATTCATTCCTTCACAAGCATCTCTCTTTTTTCTTTTTTTTTTTAAGTTAATAAAACACGTTACCAAAAAACCACAAAGTGTAAACTTTCACACACTGGAAATCTGTTATAGAGCTCTAAACAACACCTTCCGACCAATCAGATTTGAGAATCCGGAGGCACCTTGGTATCAAGGGATTTCTAAGCAACAGCCACTGAACATTGCACAGGAGAAATAAAGAGTGTAAAGTGAAGAGCTTACTCCTGGTGTTCGCAGTAATCCCAGTCGTGTCTCTCGTGCTTGCAGGCCAGGAAGTTGGGGAAGTTGTCTCTCTTACACTTCATCAGCTTGATCAAGTAGTGAGCGCAGTAATCACGCTGCTCCAGCGGCAACATCGCCATGTTCATGTGCTCCTGTGTGGCCACAGGCTCTAAAAAAAAAATCACAACACACATCTCGGATTATATACAACAGCCACACCAATTTAGGTCCTGTGTGTGTGTGTGTGTGTGATGGTCAGCACTGTTTCTCTGCTCCAACATACTAAACACACATGTGCACTATTCAGCCATAATATTAAAACCATCTGTCTAATATCGTGTAGGTCTGACAGCTCTGACCCGTCGAGGTATGGACTGTGGTATCTGGCACCCAGATGTTGGAAGCAGATCCTTTAAGTCCTGTAAGTTGCGAAGGTGGGGCCTCCGTGGATCGGACTTGTTTGTCCGGTACATCCTACGGATGCTCGATCAGATTGAGATCCGGGGAATTTGGAGGCCGAGTCGACACCTTGAACTTGGTCATGTTCCTCATGGGGGGGGGGGGGGGGTGTTGTTAGGGGTGTCTGAATTACAGACCTGAATTATAAAGCTTGAGATTGAAATCACATGCACTCTATAGTGCACCGTTTTTGGATGTTTTGCCATTTTGTAAGTGGAGAACATTTAGCGTACTAATGCAATCCCACAATGCACTGCAAAAAGTGTTAGAGACATGTCCTTATAAGAAGTGCACACTTCACATATACACTAGAAGATCAAAAAAAAAAAAGAACAGTGACACTTTTTCCCACTGATCTGTCCAGTTTAGATGAGTGTAGCCTCATCAATAAGGTGTTTCAGCCTGCAGACCCTCCACTCACAGGATGTTTTTATTGTTATTCACAACATTCTGTGTAAACTCCAGAGACTGTTGTGTGTGAAAATCTCTAGAGAGCGGTCTCTAGAGGCGAAATGAAAAACATCACAGACTAATTTTGTTGTGTTATTCGAAGTGTTTTTTATTCGTCTATTTTTATTTGTAATTTGGAGTGTTACTTTTGGGTAAACATGTATAACTTTTATTTACTTCAATATTTATTAATAGCTCATATATTAATATTTATATATGCATTTCATTTAAAAAGTACAGTACATTTTCACGGTACAGTCAGTACTGCTTATTTTTGTACTAAAAGTTCAGCAATATTTTACTTTGAGTGTTGTGTTTTCATTCAGCATCAGTTTTAAAAACTATGGGTTGATGAATCGGTTACCGGTAAAATCCACTATCCTTCGACCTTTACAAGGTATATAGAGGACTGACAATAAAAACCCACTTGACTAGTGGAAAACAGCGATGGTCAGGGGTGCACATACTTTTGGTCATAGTGTGCAGGTAACTAACATGAGCTGTGTCCCAAATGGCTGATTTGCTGTGGTTGTTATATTTCTATAACGATGCAATTATTTTGTTGTTGTTGTTTATCTCAAACACACCTCTCTCTTTCCTCTCCTCGGTGAAGCCGAACTGCGGGTCGTGTTGAAACGGGCCTTTCGGGTTCGGCGCCGCGTCCCGCTCCGTGATGTAGCTCCGCACCAAATGAGACCCCATTCCACCCTCTAAACCAGAACCATACGCCTGATCAAACTTCAAACTATAAAGACCGTTCCTTTATAAAGAAAACAGAGTCCCACTCGGTCACCTCCAGAACCGCTCGTCTGCTTATTTCCGGTTTGCGCAGGAAACAAGCAGGTCGGCTGGCACGACGTGTAACACATTCCGGAATGAACGCGCGCGGTGTAAACATTAGTTCCGCACCGAGTGTTTCACCCACAACCTCCATTTAGCCCTTGTATCACGATCACCTGTCTTACAGAACACTTTGATTTTAGGTGTCTAGTCCTGATCTGTTCATCTGAACCTGAAGTATTTTGTTATAAAGTAAGCTAAAGTTACCACAGGAGGTTCTTATTAAAGCTAAAATTACCACAGCAGTTTATTATTATAGATAAAGTTACCACAGGAGATTACTATTAAAGCTAAAAATACCACAGCAGGTTATTATTATAAAGTTACCACAGGAGATTACTATTAAAGCTAAAATTACCACAGCAGGTTATTATAGATAAAGTTACCACAGGAGATTACTATTAAAGCTAAAATTACCACAGGAAGTTATTATTATAGATAAAGTTACCACAGGAGGTTACTATTAAAGCTAAAATTACCACAGGAGATTATTGTTATAAAGTTGCCACATGAGGTTATGAATATAGTTAGTTACCACAGGAGGCTATTGTTATGGATAAAGTTACCACAGGAAGTTACTATTAAAGCTGAAGTTACAACAGGAGGTTATTATAAAGTTACCTCAAGAGATTATGTAAATTTGTTTAATGTTACCACAGAAGGCTACTGCTAGCTAAAGTTACCTTAGGTGATTATTGCTAGCTAGCTAACAGAGCTAATCAGAGTCTCTTTTTGATGAAGGTTGGAACACCTCATACCACAGTAGCGTATTTTAATAATTTTTTTTTTTTTTTTTTTTTTTTTTACAACAAACCCAAACACACAGGTGTATTTTTGCTTTTAATTAAAATGACTTTTCCTTCTTAACAAAAGTAACAACCGACAATTAATAACCCATGGAACATCGCACAGATGAGGTATAAACCTACAGACACAACAAACCCAAACACGGTACAGAGCAGCATGAGAACGAGTAAAAGGCCTCAGTGACATGAAGCCTTGATGCATAGAAATGTGGGACCTACTTCGGACATGTGATCAAACTGATGTGCACATTCATCACTGTCTTGTTCCTGGGACAAGTTAATGAGAACATCTTACACACCCTACCACAAACACACAGCACTGAAGAGCTGTTATAGTGCAAAAATAAAACAAAACACAACAACAACAACAGATTAACAGTCAAGAGCTGCGTTCACACAAAAGGGTTTAGCTATGGTGTGTGACAATGCATACAAAAAAAATGATGGACATTTCGGTATTTATCTCAGAGAAATTCCGTGAGACCTTTCGTTTTTATTATTATTGTTGTTGTTGTTTATAATATTATTACATAATAATTGATACTATTGGTATTATTACATAATAACAATTATTATTGTGATTTGTTGCATTATCTCAAGATCTTCACTCAATGTTTTTAAGTCATTATTGAGTCAATAAATGCATTACTGTATTTAAAGAGCACATCCAAAGATGTAGCAACAATTAAACAGCTGTCGAACAACCCGCATTTCTTAAAATTTCTCTCGACGGTCATATAGTTGTGGAATAAGCCACCTAAAAACAAACAATGGTAGCTAAAGTAGCTGACTGTATTTTAACTCTTCAGCCTTACACATCTAATCATTACACATTAAGTTGTTTTCTCAGGATTACAAGATGTCAAGACAGAAAAATAAAATGCACGGTATCTCTGGGCAGCTGTAGTTTAGGATAGCCAAATTGATCTTTATAAGTTGCCACATTAACACACAGTCAAGTCTTAAAATGTCACGAACTGTTTAGTAAACTATTCTTTTAAATCTTTTCCTTAGACGATGCTCATTAAAGTCCGATTTCTGATGTGTATGACACTGAAATCTACACGAATGTCCACCTCACACACCATTTAATTTACTTAAGCTGGCATACACAGTTAATTCAAGACAGTATCACAAGTACACTCCTAACACACAGTGTTACTTTGGTCTCTTAATATGGACTTCACTTAATGCATCACATCACCTTTTCTACTGCTTTCAGTCTATAAAAACACACCGTGTACAATTCCTGCTAACAAAGAATGATGGATAATGGTCGAATAATGAAATAGTGGACTTTATATGATCACATACACACAGGGCACGTCAAAGACTATACGCATCATGATGTATTCAACTCGACAAGACCACACAAAAGGAAGATTTATAAAAAAAAAATATGAAGTAATAAATAACAGTTACTGTTGAAACAGTTACACACAGCTGTCAGGGCCTCTTAAAAAAAAAAAATCAGAAAACAAAGATGGTCGACATTTTCCCTTTGAACTCTCACAGATTGTATCTGTGTTTGAGGTGGACGATATGACAACATGGTATTGTTATTGCGATAAATTAGCACACCCCGATTTGTGTCATGCAATCAGTCAGGGCTTAGCATGAAATACTGGTCTTAATTACACAATGTAATAGTTAAGCAACATTATTTAAACTAGCAAGCTACATAAATGTAGCATGGCGCTAACATTAACCAGCTACGCAATTATTTTTGCTAACTTTAACATTATCTCTCTAATAGCTATCGCAAGCTAGCTGACATGTCATTAAAAACATCATCTATGTTTTCCGCCAAGATAGCTAGTTAGCTAGCATTAGCCCAGCTGTTTATTTTGTAATAATTGTGTAATCAAAGTCGGTATTTTATGCTGAGCGTTATGGCAAGTCAATCCTAGTTTCTTTTTGTAAACACTGAAAGGAAAAATCAAACTTCTGTATTTTCCCATGTAATTTTTAGTGCTTTGTACATTCTTTTCTTTACTTGAACTATTTTTTTCTTTGGAAAACCTCAGAAATAGGAAATATATACACACGATACGTGAGAAAGCCTTCAATTATCGTGATATTACCATGTTTCCCATATTGCCCACCCTTAATCAGAGAATTTGTTTGAATGATTGAGAATGTTATTGCAGTTCTTCACCGACATTTTATTTATAGAGCACTTCATAGGCGACTTGCAATACACTCATTTACAACTAATAACACTGTAAGATCACGATCGGATATCTACATCAAAATTACGGCGACTAACGTCGCTTGTTGGTAAACCGTCAACTACAATATTAACAATAGTATTATTGTTATTAATAGTATTTACTTATTCACACATATTACAGTTTTGGGTATAGAAGAAGGATGCTTATGAAATGCCCCATCAATAAAATGTAACAACAGCCATTTCATCAGCAAAGAGTCTTAAATGGAATGTCAAATAAAATATGACCCACAGGTTTTTTAAAAACGCTCACAAAACCCACGGATCATCAGCATGTCAGCGGAACCGAGCAGTGTGTCCACCTCCAACACTGTTCACTCCAGACACTACGAAAGGTGAATCATGTGTGTCACCGCACACCAAACATCATCACATATGCAGGCCCAAAACTGGTGTAGAGTTTGGGCCTGTGATGACCACAGTAAAATCGCAGTTATTTTATAGCCACAACAAACATGTTGCGATTACTTGTAGCTCATAAAAACGAGCGGAGAACTTCTGTCGAATGGAATTTGTCGACACCAAAGTCCAGTTCACTTGAATGGAAAAGGACGCAAGTTCCACATTAACCCAAGTACAAGTCTGAAGTCAGCTTGCTAACCCACAAATCCACTTGTTGGTTCTCGACTTGTTCGAGTGACCTTGGTTGCCGAAAACATGCCATAGATCAACACTCCAGCTACAAAACACTTTCTGAACACCATCTGTGTTTTTGTGAGGGATGGAATTGCTGGTGAGGAGTCCATCATTAATTCCTAATTTGAACAGGTGGAATTCACGTCACATTTACATATGTACAAAGCACAACCGTCTGCAGCAATGATTTCTAGTCCATGTGATTTTGCTGGTGGACTCCGGCTCTGAATGGAAATTTATAGCACACTAAGCATTATCGCACTGCTTAGCATTTTTAAAGGGAGTTCCATTTTGTAAGCTACACTATATGGCCAAAAGTATTTGAACCCCTGACTGTCACACCCATATTTGGTTCTTCCTCAAACTGTTGCCATAAAGTTGGAAGCACAAAGTTGTATACAGTGTCTTTGTATTCTGTAGAATTACAGTTTCCCAAACACTGTTCCAGCATGACGATGCCCATGTGCACAAAGTGAGCTCCATGAAGAAATGATGTGTGAAGATTAGAAGAAGGTAGGAGAACTCGAGTGTCCTGCACAGAGCCCTGACCTCAACCCCACTGAACACCTTTGGGATGAACCTGAACACCAACTGCACCCCAGACCATCTCAGTCCTCAACATCAGCGCCTGACCTCAACGTCACTAAAGCTCTTGCAACTGAATGAACACAAATCCCCATAGCCACACCCCAAAATCTAGTGGAAAGCCTTCCAATAAGAGTGGAGCTTATTATAACATCATAGGGGGAGTAAATCTGGAATGTGATGTTCAACAAGCACATATGGGTGTGATGGTCAGGGGCAGACAAACCTTTGGCTATATAGTTTACACTTCTTATACAGAATCCAGGATCTAGGATGTTCTATGGAACTTTGGGAGGCTATAAAACCGGTTCTAGAATCTGACAGATTCTACAATTCATTTTCTGATACAGAATCCAGAACTTTCTAATGGTCCTTGGGAGGAGTCTAGAAACTGTTCTAAAATCTGATATATTCCAATAAAAATTTTCATTTTCTGGCATAGATTCTAGAACTTGCTATGAAACCTCGTAGGGAAGACTGGGATGCAGTGCCGCAGATATGTAGGTCAGAAACTGTGACTCAGCAATCCGTTCTAAAAGATCTTGGTGAGCTCTTGCTCGAAAAAAAAGAAAACGTTGTTCAGCCGACTAAACACGTCCAGCGTTGGTGTGAAATCCTGCACACGAAATCTGATTTCAGCCTATGAGGAAGTCCTCAAACATGCCATCATCAACTAGGAGACATGTCCATGTTTTGGTGTGACATCTGCTGCCCCTAATGGACAGTGCACGCATCTGTGAAATCGACTGTTGAATTTGATCGCAGGTCAAAGTTCAAGAGCCGAGGAATCACATCCATCTCAGCTGCACACACAAGATCGGTCCATCTTTAGTGAAACGTTTGTTTTTGTCACTCTGTAGTGTGCAGTGATGTCTCAGGAGCGTCTTCATGCTTCGCTGGATGTTCTTCGTCCTCATAGGAATGGAAAGAGATAATAACGTGTGCGAGTGTGTGCGCTAGTATCGTTAAGACAAACATCTGGAATATTCCACCGTTAACAGGGAAGGGAAAATCCAGTATGGAGTGCATTAGAAGTGTGTATGTGAGTCGCTTGTGTCTCTGTAGAAAGCTCCATTGTGTGCAAGAGAGAAATCTGAGCGTGTGCACGCTATGGAACCGAGAGTTCGTGTCTTAGCAGAAAGCTTCGTCGTCCTGGAAGTGGGTCCTCTGCAAAACCTTCACATGGCGCTCATAGATCTTGAGGGCGGGGCCTAGTCTGATTGACAGGCCGGTCAGGACATCATTGCGCTGCATCAGGAGGAGTGATTTCCCATCGATTTCCTGTTACACAACAACAGTGAGAGCCAATTAGACCTGCGCTACTACCTACACATGCAGTTTTTAAACTTATGCTTATAGGTAATGAAGTGTCAAGCGCATACCTGCATCCTAAAGGCGAGAGCCTGCTCTGGAAATCCCGCCGCGGTGAAATAACTTGCGACGTCTGCCACCGTCCAGTCGATCAGATTTGTGATGCTGGACTCTGACTTTACAAAACTAACACACACCAGAATCCAAGACGCATTAATAAGTTGGTCTGTCAGTGATTATTAGGAATGGTACGTTCAAGCCATGTCAGAAAGCTCGTATATACGAGTTAAACGCGCATGAGTGCCAATACAAAGAGTGGGGAAACTCTGGATTTTCTTTGAACCCCGAGTTTCTGAGTTGGTGGGCGTGTCCGTAAGAAAACATGGTGGAATCAACGGATGCAACGTAAATTGGTTGAAATTGAATGTTTACTCGTCTCAGGAGCTGATTTCAGTTATTATGTGTTTGGTATATGTATATTTTATACACTAAATACCGATAGCATTGTACAATTACGATATAACATGCAATGATAAAATTTACAGAGGCTTCATAAATTGATTAAAAACTTTTTTTAAAAAAAGAAGCAAAACACACTTGATGCACACTCTTTATTCTTCATTTTCTAGAAGTAGAATTAAAACCCCTTGCTGTAATTGTTTCATTAATTAAGAGAAGGTACACTACCATCTTGCGCCGAATCAAAGTGACTTCAACGCACCTGACCCTGTATTCATGACTTCTCAGGAGGACTTGAACGCGCAGTAAATCCCGTTTAAAATCCTTGACCCTGATCAAGCTTTGTATTGAGAGTCGGAGACTCGAGTCCAGACGGTTTTCTGGACGTGTTATACAGATTATTAAACCCTTTTAAAATATTTAGTGCCCCAGAGGGTTCTGAATTTTTTGGAGTAGAGCTATCCAAGACAGGGTTTTCTGAGAAGAGGGCAAGCGCTGAAATAAACTAAGAGTTTAAAATAAAAGAGAGTCTTGTATATTGCCATATTTCTGCATGAATAGCTGTAGGTGTAATCATCACATTAATCACTACAAAAAAACTATTTGGTTTAATTTAACAAATTGGCCTCCGCACTCATTATTCAGCAGCTTGACAAAATAGCACTTGATCCAGCACTTCCTGGTATTCTGCATGTTTTCTGTACAGTTAATTGTGCGCAGAACTTAATGAAGCCATGAGATACAAAACCAAGGCATGAAATCGTAACGTGTGCAGCGCGGGATGGAGACTATTTTATTCGTCACAGCCTAATTGTATTGTGTGTAGCAGTGAAAAAAAACCCCACAAAGAGTGTGTCTTTCATCATGCATTACTGTCATGCGGTGCACTCACACTCCTCCGTTCATCCCTCGTTCTTCGGCTGCTCCTGGAGAGGCAGATGGAGTCAGCAGACAGGACGACACTCCCACTTCAGCCTTACACACTGAATCTGTACACACACACAGCAAATTATAAACAAATGCTTGCTAGTTGACGAGATTGTTCATGCTTGGGTTTGGCACACAGACATGCGTTCACGCTTACGCACAAAATTACAAATTTATACTTACAGCTTTTAACTGGAATAGAGGGTGGAATCGCGACAATGTCTGAGACGACAACCGATTCATCCTGAAAGAGGGGAGAGAGTGAATGTTTGCAGCACCACAAAGTTGTAATGTAGTGTGTGTGAGTGTTGTGCAGGGGTAGATGTGTGTGTGTGTGTGTGTGTGTGTTTTGTAGGGGTAGATGTGTGTGTGTGTGTGTGTTTTGCAGGGGTAGATGTGTGTGTGTGTGTGTGTGTTTTGCAGGGGTAGATGTGTGTGTGTGTGTGTGTGTGTGTGTGTGTGAGAGTGAGTGTTTTGTAGGGGTAGATGTGTGTGTGTGTGTGTGTGTGTGAGTGAATGTTTTGTAGGGGTAGATGTGTGTATGTGTGTTTTGCAGGGGTGTGTGTGTGTGTGTATGTGTGCGGTTACCTGTATGAGTGTGGTCACTTGGTCAGGTATGGCTTCTCTTTGATCTTGTGTTAAACTTTCTGTGTGAATCAACTCTCCCGGCATCACCATTTCAACTACAGAGAAATTGACAGGTGACAAACGATTCCTTTACTTATACACACACACACACACACACACACACACACACACCTTCATTGCCACACTGTTCAGCTTCCTGTAGGGAGCTCAGTTTAGATGGCGATGACTGCGGTGAAGGCCGGAGTTCCTCCTCCACGATGGCCGGTGTGTGAGTAACACCACACGCCTTCACCTCCTCAGCAGCTGAAAGTGGAGTGTGTGCGTGAACTTTGACGTCTGCTTCTCCTTCAGGTTTGGTGCTCTGGGGCTCGAGCTGTGTCGGAGGCTCGGCTTCTTCCTCCATCTTGCCATCCTCCTCGCTTACCACCTCCATCGACTCCTCCTCCTTTACTTCTTCCTGTATACACAATGCACACTGGTTTATCTAACACACTAATCTGATCTCAACACTGATTCTCTTCACCATGACTCAGTACACACTCTTTACTGCCATGGCAAGGAATTTATTAAGAAAAAGAGATCACAACTAAAAACACTGGTTTGTTCTTTTAACCGAACCACTAGTTTACACATCTTGGGTAGTGTAGTTGGGTTATTTGTTTCGTTATTGGGGTGTTTTTTGGCCCTCTTCAGGTCACCACACAGATTGGATTTTGATTGGATTTAGGTCTGGACTCTGGCTGGGCCGTTCCGTGTTTTGGTGAAGGCGTTCCTTTGTTGATCTGGAGGTTTGCTTTGGGTTGTTGTCAAGCTGAAAGGTGAAATTCTTCATCTTAAGTGTTTTAGCAGAAGCTTTAAGGTTTTGTGCCAAAATGTACTGGTATTTGGAGATATTCGTTATTCCCTCCACCCTGATTAAAGCCCCAGTTCCAGCTGAAGTAAAACAGCCCCAACGTACGATGCTACCACCACCGTGCTTCCCCTTGAGGATGTTCTTTTGGTGATGTGCTGTTGGTTTTTTGTGCCAAACATCTTTGGTATTACAGAAAAAAGTTCAACCATGGTCTCATCGGACCATAACACATTATTCCACGTGGTTTTGGGAGATTGGATGTATTTATTTATTTATTTATTTATTGGTTAAAAAAGGCTTCCGTCATGCCACCCTACACCATCGCCCAGAAATATGAAGAATTCGGAAGATTGTCACATGTAGGGAGCAACCACTACTTGCAAGAAATTTCTGCAATTCCTTTTAATGTTGCTGTAGGCCTCTTGGCAGCCTCTCTGACCAGTTTTCTCCTGATCTTCTCATCAATTCTGTTCTTAGTAGTCTTACTGTCATGCCATATTTTCTCCATTTGGTGATTATTGTCTTTACAGTGTTCCATGGTATATTCAATGCCTTGGAATTGTTTTGTAACCCTCTCCTGATTGATATTTTTCAACACTGAGATCCTGTACCTGCTTTGTAAGCTCTTTTTTTGGCCCATGGCTTTGCCAGTTGGATGTTACCAAGAAGATGTCAGGAAAATCCTACTGGAACAGCTGGACTTTATTTGGGGTTTAATTGAAGGCAGGCGTACACTAATTAGTATTTAACATGAGTTTGAATGTGATTGGTCGATTCTGAACACTGCCACATTCCCAATCATAAAAAGGTGCGCACACTTACACAAGCTGGGTATTGGAAGGTTTTTTCACAAAAAAAATTTTCTGGGTGTTTGTCATTGATATTTATATGTTACAATTTCATAATAAAGGTGAAAAAAGTTCAGACATGATTTAAGTTGGTTTCTTTCTTTCTTTCTTTTTTTTTTTACATCACACAAATCTGCCATTTTATCAGGGGTGTGTAGACTTTTTTTTTATATCCACTGTAACAACATGTTGCTTTTATTTTTCTGGAGGCAGCAAAAGCTTAGCACAATCCCGCAGCATCATGGATGAACAAGTTTGTATTTACTTTGATCGGGAACTCACTAAAGCTTAAACTGTGTCCGTCAGTGATTGACGACTTCTACATTAGTGTCCGACACTTGACGAGGAGGCTGTCAGGTCTACAACTTTATTGTCGAAGACAATATAGTGACCCTGGTTCTCCTCTGGGACACCCTCTCTCTTAACGCAGAGTTAAAGTCCATCTCAACAGCGGGAAATTATCGAAAGCATGACGGCGATGGCAAAGACGCCAAGGTGCATGCAACACCAGTCCCATTCACAAAGCGCGAGAATTTCTTGTTATAAAATTACGTTGTGAAAAAACAGCTTTTGTTGTGTCGAGAGCACGAGAAAACAAGAAAGAAAAAATATAATGCATAGCCAATGCACCGAGTTAAAAATAATCCAATGTTGAAAAGGTGCTCTACCGACCCTTACGGGCGGCTGTGGCTCAGGTGGTAGAACGGGTTGTCTGCTAATCGTAGGGTTGGCAGTTCGATTCCCGACCCACGTGACTCCACATACCGAAGTGTCCTTGGGCAAGACACTGAACCCCAAGCTGCTCCCGATGGCAAGTTAGCGCCTTGCATGGCAGCTCTGCTACCACTGGTGTGCGAGTGTGTGTGTGAGTGGGTGAATGAGACACAGTGTAAAGTGCCATATAAGTGCAGACCATTTACTTATAATATTTAACCACTTAATCAGACAGAATGGCATTACTGATATAACTGTTTAACTCAATGCATTTTGAAATTTGTTTTTATTTATATATTTTTATTCTCATTCTGCCGAGGTCCTAAAAACTCAGAGGTAGTCAGAGAAACATATCTATACATACACAGGGAGATGTTGATATAAGAACCTCACTTTTGTCCAGACTTTGACATATGAATAATAGAGAATGAATAATAATAATAATAATAATAATAATAATAAAGTTTCAGGCATTTGTTTTCTGCTTAAAAGCCAAAACAATTTCCCCCACTACAGGCCTAGTTTAGTGTAGTTTAGTGGTGTTTTGGTTAACACCAAAAGGTTAATCGTGGTTTCAGTAAAGAACATCATGAGGTGTATTAGCGGCCGACGGTGGTGTGTGAAGAGTAATAACATTTTATAGAAATCATTTATTTGAGGTAAAGTCCTTGCTTGTGGTCTTTTTGTTTTTGGTGAGCTTCGGTTCTGCTTTGCTGACACGGTTCAGGTAGTCGTTAACCTTGCTGAGCTGAAAAACACAGTACCGGATGTGCGCACCAATCATTGCAGTCGGTGCACAGATGCTAATGTGAAAGACGCGCGCGCAACAAAAAAAAAAAGGACAATGTATTATGCGCTCTTTTGCGCCAGAGCGTTAACAGGAACATGAAGAGAAGCGGAGTCTCGCGAGCCCCAGCAACCCCTCCTCAAAAAAATATAAATAAATAAAAAATCATCCCTTCTCCAACAATAGCACAGTAATGCCCGAGAATGTCCGTTTGAGAGATTGCGGGACTGTGGGCCGCGTCCCAAATCGCATACTTAAAGCAAGAAAGAAAAAAAAAAACAACCCACATATCATCATCTGTACCGGAGGTGGCGTAATGTTTTGAAATAATGTTTAGTGCAAAGGTTTGGGACGTCGCCATTGTTTTTTTTTTGGTAATCAAAAAGAGTAAAACGTTGCTGCCGCCGCGAGGAGGAAAAAAGCGCAATGAAACTCGCGTGCTTCTCAAGCTAGACGGAGAGTCGCGCGAAAAGGAACTGAGAAAAGGGGCAAAAAAAAAAAGCTAGTGGCGCGGTGAAATATCCACCATCGCGAGACCCAGGTCAAGTTCGACCGCGCAAGCTCGCGCTCCGTCCATTTCTCTCACTTATTACAGGGGGGAAAAACAGTCGCGAGCCTCGCGCCCCCCTTCACCGACCCCTCCCTCATGTTTTCCGAGCGCGTGGAACTTAACAGACACCGCCTAGTGAAAAACATCCAGCACAACTTTCATGTGAACAAAACCTGGCGAACTGCGCCGTTGTGGGGGGAGGGAAAAAAAAATCACGCACAACGGATAAAATTTCGACGCTAAACTGCAGCGCGCTGTTTTACAGAAGCTCGAGAGGCGCGCGCTGAAACGTGCGGCGTGCATCGAACAAGGGAGAAAGCAGGAGCCCGCACGAGCTCGAGTCCGCCGCACCTTGTTTTTTTTCTTCTCTTTTTTCTGGGTGTATGTTCAAGTGAAACAGCAGGGGCACGCAGACAGTTTGTGCGCGCGCCTCCAGCAGAACAGAGACGATAGAGAGGTGTCGGGGTTTTTTTTGTCCTCCCCCCACCTTCTCCACCCCGCGCTTGCTCGCGCGCGCACACACACACACCGAGCGCAACCGTCACGTTTGCAAAACACATACATGACTCAAATACACACACAAAAGAAAGATTGCGCTGATGTCTTTTTGTCAATCTGTGAGTGCGTGCTTCTCAAAACAAATCGCGTGCACTCGGTCACTTGTGTTGAAAATTTATCAGGAAAAAAAAAAGCGGAAATGAGTCGTTGCGGATGTGTCTGTCGCGTGCTTTCCCCCAATTTTCTTTCTTCACGTACCGTTATCATGTATTTAATTATTTATGAGCGGAGCATGCTCGAGCCGCCTCCGGTGTAAATACATTTATAGAGTTACCTGCTTTGAGATGCGCCCGTCCTGCGGCGCGCTGTTCGTGTTCGCCGGGAGTCGCGCGGACGCCTTGGTCGCCCCCGTGCTCCCCCCCCATCTCCTCGCAGGCACGGTGATGTGACCGAGGCGCGTCCTGCGCAGGCGACCTTTCTCGATCTCGCGCTCCAGCACCACTTTGACGCGGTGGCGGGTCAGCTTCTCGCCGTCCGCGTGCGCGGCCTGCGTGCCGAGGTAGCCCAGGATCTCTTTGAGCCCGAGCGACGCGTGACCCCGGCTGTTCCGCTCGCTCAGACTCCACACGGCCGCCACGAGCCGGTCGCCCAGATCCGCCGCTTTGACGCCGCTCTTTGCAGCCCTGAGTTGGGGCGCGTGTTGCTTATTGTTTCGAGCGCTCGTGCAAGTTCGCCGCTCGGACTCGGGTAGGTTGGTGCTCGCGTGGCTGACAACAGAGCGCGTCTCTTCTCCTCCTCCCTCGACCCGTCCAACGGCAGGACTTGAGGCGTCACTCGAGTCGTTTCTTCCGTCGCAACTCGCGAAACTGCTGATTCCGCCTGTCGCAGGAGACAAAACAGCTTCTTCTTCTTCTTCCCGTTTCTCTTCAGCGGAGCGCGAGCAGCTGCTGGGTGAGGGATCTCTGCACGGCGTCAGCTCGCGCTCCTCCCGGTCCGCGGGACTACGCGCGCTGATGTTGTCGTCGTTCTTGGCGTTACTACTACTGCCACTGTTGTCGAAAGCGGCGTGTTTGGTGCGCTCGCCCGCCTGCTCGACCTTCCGTCGGCATTTCCGTTGCACTTTGGCGGCGTTCCGGTACGACACAGAACCCTTGTAGTTAACTTTCAGCACAGTTTGCTCCTGAATGAGCTTCTCGAGCTCGGCCCGCGTGCGGTCTGGGTCGGAGCCGTGTCTCCTGCGCACCATCCGGCAGATCCTCTCGAGGTCCGGTCGCGCTTTCCTCGAGCGCAGCGAGTCGATCGTCTCCAGGATCCACTCTCGGTACCGCGGTTCGGACATCGTTAAAAATATATATTGGTTTGTTTGTTTGTGTTTTGTTTGTTTGTTTGTTTGTTTCTTCTCAGCGCACGCCACTGCAGCCAGGGGGGTTTCCGGTTAGGATTCGTGGCCTCGTTGCGCTGCTCCGCTTGTCTCCAGATGAAGCGACGGTGAAAAGGAGAGAAAAAAAAAAGCAGAGAGAAAAAGAAGCGCTCCGCTTCTCTGCTCCGCTCGAGCCCGGCCGCGGACGAAGCGGAAGCCCCGCTGTACGCCTGCGTTGGCGCTTAAGGTGGACCGGAAACACTGCGCGTTCAACATTACAGTGATTATTTAAGGTGGAATGGCGGAGTTATCTGTCAGAGGCGCTCTTTTACTGGCATAAAGTTGGTTTGACGTTGGAGGTTCGATATTCGCGGATATGCGGAAATTAAGGGACCGTCTCTAAAGTTACATACGACATTGTTATATACGTTTCTAACTTCAATAACATTTGAAGGGAATGACTTACAGTCATATAACCAACTGTAAAGTGTTCATCTAGGTGTCAGGTATAATGCACACCTTTTAGATTTTTGACATTTAACAAAATAAACTATTAAATCATATATAAATGTTGCCATGTATTTTATTACTGCATGGGCCCATACACAAAATATACCATAATTTAAAGCTCAATAGCATTTGAAGGGAATGATGTACAGTCACACAACCAGCTGGAAAGTGTTCATCTAGGTGTCAGGTATGATGCACACCTTTTAGATTTTTGATATTTAGTCCTATAATGCATGAACCAAAAAAAACCTTCATGAATGCATAAAGGGTTTCAAAATGACCCGTACTGGATTGAATGGTTTTCTTCAAAAAATAGATGTCCTATTAATGAAATAATTTATATATATATATACATATAATGTGTGTGTGTCTGTATATATATATATATATATATATATATATATATATATATATATATATATATATATATATGTGTGTGTGTGTGTGTGTGTGTGTGTGTGTGTGCATGTATATATATATATATATGTGCGTGTGTGTGTGTGTGTGACTGTACATCATTCCCTTCAAATGCTATTGAGCTTTAAATAATGGTATATTTTGTATATGAGCCCATTATGTAGTGAAATACATGGCAATATTTATATATGATTTAATAGCTTATTTTAATAAATATCAGAAATCTAAAAGGTGTGTCTCATACCTGACACCTAGATGAACACTTTACAGTTGGTTATATGACTGTACATCATTCCCTTCAAATGCTATTGAAGTTAGAAATGTGTACAACGATGTTGTATGTAACTTTAGAGACGATCCCTTAATTTCCGCATATCCGTGAATATCGAACGTCCAATATCAAGCCAACTTTATTCCCGTCGCTCACTTCGCATTTTTCCCCGTGACTTCATTCCTGCAGGTGCGGACTTGTGCTCATTGTATATTTGTTTGTTTGTTTGTTTTAAAATTTAACAATATTAATAGTTAACATACTATTAATTATTTTCATATTTTGACGAGATTAAACAAATAAAGTCACACTAGGAATGACATCTGGACAATATTAAGATTAGATTAGATTAGATTAGATGACCTTAACGTTTCTTGTCTTTGTGAAGAGAGTATACATCAAACAGCCATAACATTAAACCCACTGACAGGTGACGTGAATAACAGTGATTATCTCCTTACAATGGCACCTGTCATGGGGTAGGAAGTGAACAGTCAGGTCTTGAAGATGATGTGTTGGAAGCAGGAAAAATGGGCAAGCATAAGGATCTGAGCGAGTTTGACAAGGGCCCAATTGTGATGGCTAGATGACCCGGTATTCAGTGGTTAGTACCAAAAGTGGTCCAAGGAAGGACAACTGGTGAACCGGCAACAGGGTCATGGCTGCCCGAGGCTCGCTGATGCACGTCTGGTCCAATCCCACAGAAGCGCTACTGTGGCACAAATTGCTGAAAAAGTTCATGCTGGCTCTGATAGAAAGGAGTCAGAACACACAGAGTGTCACAGCTTGCTGCGTATGGACCTGCGTAGCTGCAGTCCGGTCAGAGTGCCCATGCTGACCCCTTCAGAGGTCTTCTGGACTCCATGCCTCGACAGTCAGAGCTGTTTTGGTGGCACGAGAGGGACCTACACAATATTAGGCAGGTGGTTTTAATATTATGGCTGAACGGTAGTTGCAAAGACACAAATGTGGCAGGATGCCAGTGACAAAACAGTACAAAAGGCATATATAATTTGTTATGAACAACTGTGTGTGTGTGTTTAGTGAGTATAGCATAGTGAGACATTAGCGACAACACCAAATTCAGACAAAACAACAATCTTTTTCTTTATTTTTATTGTTTAACATGTTTACTGTGGCTTTGAAAGTTCTGTACAGAAAATATTCCTTTGTTTGTGATTTATTTTAGAAACAGGCTATTAGTGCTACTGCTGCTACTCCACCCATGACTATAATGTAACCATAAACAAATAAAAAATACAACATGTTGCTCAATTAATAAATAAAAATATATAATTGTTAGCAAATTTGTGAGGTATAAGAGGAATCAAGCACATGCCATTATAGGAAAATGCTCACCTTCAGGGTTAATAGCTTTAACTCAGTAACTCTTCATCACACCACCCCATTGTTGATTATTTCACAACAACAACATTATTGTATTTTTGTTACTTACATAAAAATAGGTTTATGTATTGAAAAACCATCTCTAAAGTAAAGATGCTTACTATTTTTGCGAGACTTTGGAAAGTTCCATGTACACACTGTATTCCCTCATTTAGGACAATGATTGTGAAATGTGTCGAGACTGAAGCTTATAAAGATAATGAGGTAATACTACCATACGAAACCAACTGTACATGTGAAGAAAATCCTTAATGAGAAATACAGTGGTGCTTTAAAGATTGTGAACCCTTTAGGATTTTCTTTATTTCTGCACAAATATGACCTAAAACATCATCAGGTTTTCACACAAGTCCTAAATGGAGATAAAGAGAACCCAATTAAACAAATAAGACAAAAATATTACACTTGGTCATATATTTATTGAGGAAAATGATCCATTATTACATATCTGTGAGAGGTAAAAGTATGTGAACCTTTGCTTTCAGTATGTGGTGTGAGCTCCTTGTGCAGTAATAACTGCAGATAAACGTTTGGGGTAACTGTTGATCAGTCCTGCACATCGGCTCGGAGGAGTTTTATCCCGTTCCTCAGTACAGAACAGATTCAACTCTGGGATGTTGGTGGGTTTCCTCACATGAACTGCTTGCGTCAGGTTCTTCCACAACATTTCTACTGGATTAAGGTCAGGACTTTGACTTGGCCATTCCAAAACATGAACTTTATTCTTCTTTAACCGTTCTTTAGTAGAACGACTCGTGTGTTTATGACCCACTTTCTTTTCAGATTCAGTTCATGGACAGATGTTCTGACATTTTCCTTTAGTGTTCTCTGGTATACTTCAGAATTCATTTTCCATCAATGACTGCAAGTCATCCTGTCCCAAATGCAGCAAAACAGGTCCAAACCATGACACTACCACCACCATGTTTCAAAGATGGGATACGGTGATGGGATGGGATGAAAACTTCTTTAATAAACTTTATGAAACATAAAATAGCTACACTAAGAAACTAATGTTAAAATTATTTTTAAAAATAACTCCCCTAAATGCTCCACCTCTCACGAGTTCAACTCTACATGTGCTCTCAGTGTTTCACCTGCAGCTCTGCCTTGTGTGCTTTTAAAAGGTTACCTAAAGGTGACGAGTTTAAATCTTTATCTTATGGGTCATTTCAATTCAAGTGGACCAATGCAGGTCGCTCGACCGTTTTTGATTTTCCAATTACCTCTATGTATCAGCATTGCAAAACCACCAAATTAAAAAAATAATTATTTTACTTGGTTTAACTAGAACAGCCAACTTTGTGTCATGGCACACAACAAATTTTGGTTATACAGCTGTTTACGGAAACCTCATTATCAGGGATGGGTCTAGGTCCTTGGAACAAAAACTGATCTCTAGAGCACACACACACACACACACACACATATACATACAGACATAATATATATATATATATATATATATTTGTTTGTTTATTTTTATTCTTTGTAATGGTTATATTACATTTCATTAATTTCTCAAAATGCATAAATCAAGTAGGCTTTTCCCCAGATTTCTACTAGCTCTGTAACCAGTGGAATCTCCTTTTTTTTTTTTTTTTTTTACAGCAGAATGCTACTACAGACTACTTATGTCTGTGAAAATTTCAGGTTGGTGTCCCCACCACAGATATTCAACCTAGAGAAAAAAAGAGAAGTCTCAAACCTGAAATGTTCTGCACACAAAACCCCACTATGAATGCAGTTTCATAGATTTGGGGAATTAGTAGAATACATTTTCACACAGGCCCAGATAGTATTGGATAATTTTATTGCTTCAATAGATAACATTATCATTTAAAATCCATATTTTGTGATTACTCCAGTTGCATTTGCTTTATCTTAGATTTTGTTTGAAACAAGTTTGTATAAGATATACACAAAAACAGAAATACAAAAAAAGAAAAGAAAATCAGGACTTGGATCAATACTTTTTCATAGCATTGTACCTACCTACCCCCGTAAAAATGAAGACTGAGATTCAAACCCATCGCATTATAAATTTACCCTAAAACTCCAACCTTAACACCACACGCTTGCTTTGTACTCAGGGGCATCGTCGTGCTGGAACAGGTTTGAGTATCTTAGTTCCAGTGAAAGGAAGTTGCAATGATACAGTGTACAAAGACATTCTATACAATTGTGTGCGTCCAACTTTGTGGCGACATTTTTAGGAAGAACCAAATATGAGTGTGATGGTCAAGTGATGAATTAATGCCATGAATAAGTTTGCTACAAAAAAAAGTTTTTAAACATGTCATTGAGGATGAAAGTAAAGGCGCAAACCAATGAAAATGTGTCCGAAATGACCAGACCAGTTGGAAAAATGGTTATCAGTACAGTAGTTTCTGATAAAATGGCTAAGCCATTCTTATATCAAATATAAACATTAATATAAACATTTCTCATTCACATGTAGATAGCCATCACTTTTAGAATTTCAGAAATGTGTCATGTGTTGAGGATTTTGTTTTGTTTTGGGTTTTTTTTGTTTGGTTTAAAAAAAAAGTTATTTATTAATGGGAAGACAGCTCCGACAAGGTGGAAATAAAAAAAATAAACTGTCCCAATCTATATGAACTCACCTTATAGGTCCTTCTATGAAAACAAATTAAAAGGCATCACAAATGTGGTATTTACACAAGTAAAACTTTATTGGAATGATTCTTGTGGTGCAAAATGTCACCAGAGCACTCCGCCGTGTCTTCAGTCGGTAAATGACGCTGTGGAACCTGGAGAGTTAACAGACTTGAGTATTACAAAATCCTGGACACCCGAAAGAAGCCAGTTTCACTTTACCCGTCTGCCGAGGAAGAACAGACTTTACCTAAGGAAATGGTTTATGAAGTCTTAAAAAAAGGGAAGAAAGATGCAAGCCAGCGGGCTCGGGCTCAGGAGAGTCAGGGTTCAAAATGAAACTGTAGAAAGATTGTTCATTTTGGCATGACATTGGACTTGTCCTCTCACAATCATTCAAATGCAAGTCAAATGGCTTCGCTTGGGCACCTGAATGTAAATAACACAACAAATATTAAGTGCACCATCAAGATCTTTCTCTCTTCTAATCTACAGCTCATTTCACCTGCCACACATTCCTGCTCACGGAGGAAGATCTGTCTGCAGACCGCTGGGCGTGTCATTAAACCCATACGAGTGGCGCGCAGAATAAAAGAAATTAGCTGAAATCATTTCATTCAAAGGTTCTCTCAGATGTACTATGAATGTTTATGAATACGGTGTAAAATTCCTGTCGGAAATCCAGTCAGGTTAGTTCGTCTAGCAGACCAAGAAAAATGGATTTTTGACGGCTTTTTATTAGACACGCCCACTTTCACCGCTATGGCCCGCTCAGTGTTGCTCACATAAAAAATCACCGATACCCCAATTTCCATAAATACACCATGAAACCATACACCTGCGGTGCACTGTGATCTGCAGACAGACCCGAGCGGGACGCTGTTGGGTTAGTGTGGATAACCTGAGGATAATTGGTTCTGTGGATCTTCAAGTCAGTCATGCTTTTGTTTTTTTTTGTTATTTTTACCCCTCACTACACGGTGAGACTACAGCAGTTTAGTATATTAAGAGAAAACAAATAAATTAGCAATCTGTTTGTGCTGCGTTTGAGCCGTTTCTAAACCCTGCTTAAAACTAGCAGGTTACCTGGTTAAAAACGAACCCTTAAAAGTTTCCATGTAAAAACACCTTTAGAAAGCGAACAAAGTTTACCATTCCAGTGTGTGGTTTTCCATTACAAACGATGACCCGCAACGTCGCTCGGCGCAACAACAGCAACAAAGTCCCTTTCACGACGGAACAGCCTCGTCCGTTAGTACTCGTTAGCGTTGTGCTAGTGTCGAGACGTCTGTGCTCTGTGATTTCTCAATTTGTTATGCAGAACTTTGAAAAAAAATAAGCGAGTCACACCGTTCACCAAACCGTCAACACGACACTCCAGTTGCACCAAAATACTGAAGAGTGACACTGCAGCTTCAAAACAAACGTGCTACTGCTTAAAGTGAAGACGTAAAATAGCACAAAAGTTTCTTCTAAAAGGCACAAACATAGCACAATTGAATTTTCATAGCAAATCGCCACTGAGACTCCAGTTACCAGTCAATCCGCGATGGTGAAGACTAACGGGTTCATCAAGCTAAGACGTACCAAGTTGAGGACAGAGCTAATTCTTCATACACGAGCTCACCTGAGCTGTGATTGGTGACACTGATCTGTTTGCCACTCACCGTTTTCTTTTTTGAACGTTGATAGCCTGCAGCGTTACACAATTCCTTTCAAAATATTGCTTAATAAGTAAATCAATTAGGCTGCTTTCACACTCTTTTATCTCAATGCGTCAGTGCATGTTTTATATGGAATCCGTCAAAAGGCAGGCAGAATTCAAACACTTAAAAAAAAAAAAAAAAAGAGCTGCCTTTGGTATTTTTTTGTGACATCAAGCGCCCAATGCGAGACCGATCAGGGGACCAGTTTAAGGAATATGAAGAGATTCTCTTGAATTTTTGCCTTCAAAGCTACAGTAAAGGCAAACGACGCCCTCATCTCCAGATTCACACCGATCTGTATTCTGTCTGCATTACTGATAATAAAGAAAATCTAATCTAGAGAGCACGCTAGGCTAGTTAGCCACCATTAGCTAGGACTGCTAAGAACGTGTGCGTATTGCGTGATTCGCTTATTCATATCAGCACGAAAGACACTCTGGCCAGTTACTTTCCTGTATTTTTACTCATTCTGATACCACTGTATTTCCAGCTGTACATGATACCGATACCGAGCCAAAATCCGGTGATTTGCTTCCCATTTGGTTTTTGAATTGTGATGCGTTTTTTTTTTTTTTTAAATACATTTTTTTTAATAAAGTGTGGGAGCAGCCTAAAACAGCACGAATGTGTCTTTGTGATGCGAATACAGCAGAAATGGACTACGTTGGTGCGTTTGTGACATCACAACTCGTAGCACATACAAATAAAACGCTTTCATTCGTTTTCTGAGCAATACGGCGTATCAGATTTACACGCGGTTTATAGAATCGGCTTGCAGAGCCAAAGAATTGAAACTGGAAACTGATTTTAACGTCCTGAAAAAATACAGCAGCGCTGAAACAGCTGTTCGCGAACAAAAAAAACAAAAACAAAACGCAAATCCCTTCAGGGAAAAAAACAACATCAAAGGTGTAAATGAAAGTGTCATGTCAGGTCCTTTTCTCAGTCACCTCTCCACATGTTAAAGGGCGCAGAGTGCACACGCTTCTGGACTTAAGCGGACATGTCAGAACCGTTAATCCGACTAAACAACCATCAAGCTCTGTCAACGAGCTCTGATCTGATGGCACGTTTTTCATACGTGACACTTCAGAGACTGATCAGCGCGGCACGTCGAGACGCAGGCAGATCCAGGGACTAATAATAATAATAATAATAATAATAATAATAATATCGTAATAAGCTCTATACTCGACACTATAAACATTATAGAATCATGGCTTTTTCTCACCGTCATCCTTTCAACGCATTAAAACAGTACAGCAACACACAGGCCTAAAAGAAACAAGCATCAAAACGTGTCACTTATTGTGCAACAGTCTGTGGCAGAGATGCCGGGCGGAGTCGAGTGCTCCTGAGGTGAGGACTCTTCGAACGTGTCCCTGTCGCCGTGACGAACCGCATGGAGACAGAAATAAACGATTAAGAATAAACGTGATGAACGTGGACGAGGAAGCGGGATGGCGAAGGCAACGGTGTCTGTCCTTCCGGCTCGTCGCTGTACTCCTTTTAGCTGCTTGCGCTGATTCTACACACAGGAAAAAAAAAAACATCCATCATGCTAATTCTCGCTCGCTCATCTCACTCGGACACGCTAGAACTCGGCGAACTCTTTTCCGCACTTCTCAGTGAGGGACACTCGGATCTCCTCTTCCTCATAGTCGTCGAAGTTGCTGGTGTCCCCCGGACCCCTGCACTTGGGGATAAATGGAGCCTCCACCTACAACACACACACAAACACACACAGATTTCAACATTGTCTTTGTCAGTCTCATTGAGGGAGGCGTGGCCTCTGTGTTAGTCTCAGTGAAGGAGGTGTGAAGGAGGTGTGGCCTCTATCATCCTCAGTGAAGGAAGTGTGAAGGAGGTGTGGCCTCTATATCTCAGTCTCAGTGAAGGAGGCGTGGCCTCTTTCACCACCAAACAATATATTTATTTTCAATCTGCAGTTTTTATGATGCCAAAAGAGTGTGTTGTGTGTGTACGTGTGTGTGTCTTACCCTCCTCTGGTAGATGGCGATCCAGTCAGTGGTGGAGAACCATTTGTGGCCCTTGATGTCGTTGACGCCGTTCTTCAGGTTGCCGTAGCGCTTGGTGAGGTCGACCTGCAGCAGGTTGCGCAGGAGCTCCTTCAAATCTGAGCTGAAGTGTGAGGGAAAGCGCACCTGCACATGCGTGCACACACACACACACACACACACAGAGTTACATACAGTGTTTATAAAGTTGCATTTACATACATGATTCAATTATTCGTGTGTGTTGCTCGCCACCTTTCCTGAGACGATCTTCTCGTAGATGTGGATTGGCTGATCTGCGAAGAACGGAGGATACCCGGCTGCCATCTCGTACACCAGCACACCCAGAGCCCACCAGTCTACCGCTTTATTATAACCCTAAGAGAGGACACACGGGAGAGTGTGTGAGAAAGAATAACACTATTTTCACGCTAGCAGACAAGTCGCTCGTGCTGACTGTAGATTGTCTTCTGTCAGCGCTACCGTTGTCTCGTCTGGGTGTCCGGCACTTTAAAAAATTCAGATGAGAAACAGTAGTAGCTATACGGTATATACTGTAACTTCTAAAGCTAACTGTCCTCAACCATCTCAGCTACTTTCTGCCAAGCTTTATTTATTTATTTATTTATTTATTAACAGCTCTGTACACATTCAGTGAAAGGTTGTACATGACAGGATAAGGTTATTCTTCCATTTTTGTGCGTCAAATAGTGAATGTGAATTAACTGCAGGTAGGAACTAAAGTTGCGAGCGGGGAACTGAAGTACCGTCGGACAGAATTCGGTCTGAGGAATCACCTGAACTTATGATTTGGATTTGTCACTTTCCTGCATTGCACCTTATTTAAAAAAAAAAAACAAAAAAAAACAGCGCTGAGACTTACTTTACTCAGGATGATCTCCGGAGCCAGATACTCGGGCGTACCACACAGCGTCCATGTGCGACCTTTAACACGCTTTGCAAAGCCAAAGTCTGTCACCTGCACAAACACACACACACACACACACACACACACACACACACACACACACACACACACACACACACGATAATCACTACACTGAGCATCAAGTTTCACCTTAAACCAGAAAACACCCCCTTATCTTGAAACTTCTACCCGTCAACTTGGGGTAGCGTTCTCAACCATGGCTTCCTTTACCGTTTACATCGTGACGTCAAATCAACATGGCCGCTCACAGCATCAGAAGTAAACAAGTCTAACAAGTCTAACGTTTCTCTAACACAGTCTATCTACCTTTTTGTTCATATGATCTAATATTAGCAAGCTAGCATTGTTGAGTTTGTCTAACACTAACTAGTTAATTTTGTTTATTTTGTCTACTGTTAGCTAGCTAGCTCCGGTTGTTCACTTTCTCTAACGTTAGCTAGCTTTATTTGTTCATTTCTTGTGTTTTTTTCCCTTTTTATAAAGTTCCCAAAATGATTTAAAATGGCGCCTGAACATTTGCCGCTAATTTATCCTGATTTATAAACGTAGGATGTGTAAATAAAGATGAATATGTGATTGGGAAACACCGCCACGTAGCCTGTCCTACGGCTGGGTCACTGACAGACACGACATGGAGTTCAATATTAAAGCTTCGGTAATCGGTGGAAAATACTGCACACACACACACACACACACACACACACACACACTCACACATTCATGTTATATATTGTGTTGCTTTAACAGTAATTCATCATGAAACCTTTTGCTAAAAGCTTTTCAATGACACGCACATCCAAAGAAACAGTTTAGCAAACAGCTGCAGTTACATAACGTTCAATCAGAGAAAACCTACCCAGGGGGTGCGTCTCGATCAGATCCCTAGGTGGTGAGTCAGTATATGGTGTAGATGAGTTGGGGCAGTGGTAAAGAACCTGGCTCGCTATGCTTTGAGACATTGATGGCTCAATTTCTGTCGACATGACTTCGTACTCGCGTTCTAAAACATCACCACGGGCATTTATCAACAGCAGGCAGAACCGATATCTTTCGGACATTATACGTCATATAAATTCTTTCGCTTAATCCCACACGTTTCTGTCATGGTCATGGTCTGTAGACAATTTTTTTTCTCGAGCTGGGAGGCTTCAGAAAACATGATGTCATGTGCAGTAAGGGAAGATAGTGAGCATCGATGCTCCCTGGTTTTTGTGGTGCACTGTGGGATTTCTTTAGGGAGCAAACAGGCCAGTGCACTGGAATGGATTTTGCGATTGAGACAGCCCTTAAAATGGCTGACCCACCGATCAGTGCCCTGACTACTGAACTAGGGAGCTGACCGAGACGCTCCCAGTGTCAATGTTTATCTTTTTTTTACAAAATGGATAGTATGTTTTCTAAAATCTGATATAAAATCCTGTGACCGCATCACCACAACTGAATTGTGCGTTACGCGCCGGGTTTTTAAACACATAATAAAACCGTTACACTTAAGCCATTGTTCTGTGCATAGCTTACTGTTAACGCACACTACATTTACGAGGGTTATTCATAGCAAATATTATTAATGAGAAAATAAAACATTTTGTCCTTTGATAAAAGCAATTAGCCACTCGAGGGCGTGCGTTACATTGATTTTATCAGGGGTACAGTTTTTTCTTTTTAAATTCTCCTTCGCCTCGTCCTTAGCGCATTCCTCTAATTTATTAGAGAATAATGAAGTGAAATGTTGTTGCAGTATGCCGCAGTGCTCTGTACAGACAGTAGAGGGCAGCAGAGTTCGGTTCAATTGTGACCAGACTCTCATCACGCACTCTCATCATGTTCTCGCGTTTCAGTCACGTGACTTACTTACTTTTATTTATTTATTGATCCAGTCACCATATTTGGGACCAAATCTAGAGATGAAAAATGACTAAAATTACTCACTGGAATAATAACGTTACTTGGACAGAGCCGATAAACTTTCGATAAAGATTTGATCTTTGTGTACTTTTCCCCCCGAACTCCTAAGTCCACTTAAACCGGCAGAAAACTTACCAAATTTGTATTTTTCTAATATTTATATTTATCCTACATGACCCTTCTCCCTGTTCTGTAGAACCTCAAAAGAATTTAAAGAGCACAGAACCCGAGCGACTGTTCATGTCTGGGTGGGTAAAAGATCCCATCGTAAGTCAGTACCAACTAACTCATTAACTTTTCCCAGTTGTCCCATAATGTAGCTAGCTAGCTAACATAGCTACGCGTCAGTGTGACAGGGAGGATCTGCTGCTTGTCGTAGATGTACTGTATGCAGTAACGTGTGCTAGAAAACTGGATTATCAGTACAAATGAAAACAAAGCACAGACTCAGTATCGCTGATAGTCAGTCAACTGTTTGGTTCTCAAAATGGCAGCGATTATACAGTGTGACAGCACGAAGCGCACTGCTGCAGGAAGACAAAGCTCAGAGGATGAGTGTGGGACTTTCAGTTAATGCAATTCCTGTGATCTGATTGGCTGAAAAAGGAAAATCGCTAATAACTGTCAGAATTCACTGATCAGCGATTTTAGTGCCACTAAATAAGATTAAAGTGTGTGTGTGTGTGTATGATAGAGGGAGAGAGAGCGAGAGACACAGACACAGAGAGAGAGAGAGAGAGAGAGAGAGAGAGAGAGAGAGAGAGAGAGACACAGGGTGGCTGTGGATCAGGTGGTAGAGCGGGTTGTCCACTAACCATAGGGTTGGTGGTTCAATTCCCGGCCCATGTGACTCCACATACTGAAGTGTCCTTGGGTAAGACACTGACCCCCGAGTTGCTCCCGATGGCAAGTTAGCGCCTTGCATATCAGCTCTGCTACCACTAGTGTGCGAGTGTTTGTGGGTGAATGAGACACAGTGTAAAGCGCTTTGGATAAAAGCACTATATAAGTGCGCCATTTACCATTTAGAGAGAGAGAGAGAGAGAGAGAGAGAGAGACCTGTATGTAGCCCTGCTGGTCGATGAGGAGGTTTTCTGGTTTCAGATCTCTGTAGATGAGATCCAGAGCGTGAAGATACTCAAACGTCAGAACTATCTGAGATGCATAAAACCGAGCATGAGGTTCACTGTATAAACAGAAAGGGAGAGAGAAAGACAAAATGTGTGTGTGTGTGAGAGAGAGAGAGAGAGAGAGAGAGAGAGGGAGAGAGAGAGAGAGAGAGAGAGAGAGAGAGAGAAAGAAAGAGATACAGAGAGAGGTAACTTGTTTCATTCATCATGGATGCAAAATTTTGCACTTTTGCAGTCTTTTTTAAAATGGCTATTTTCCATTGACTGTCTGAATAATAATAATAAAAAAGCTTGAAAATGAAAGTGTTTGCTGTCAGCTGCTTGTTTATGAAAATTACTTTTCAACCTGATATACCTGAATGATATCACTTCCTGGAAAACTTAGAAATTAAGCTCTAAGAAAAATGCAGGCGTATTGCAGATTGTGTAAAATCCCGTCATGTTACACTACATTTACACATAACTACTAATGAGTTTATTAACTACGAATACACCAAGAGTAAAATTTGACAATCCCTGGCATTACCGCTAGGGGGAGACAAAATAACATCATGTCCCGATATAATGACTGCCACTCGGTTCATTGAAGTTTGATAAAAAGATAACAGCGTCCGACTTTTCACTTAAAAACTCCCAAAACTGAACATCATAAAAATGTTTTGTTTACTGAGGTGTGAAAAAAAGTCAAACGTGTGTAAAGTGTGTGTCTCACCTGAACCTGCCGATCCTGCGCAGGTGTGAAAACATCTCTCCTCCCTGAACATACTCCATCACCATATACAGGTTAGTGTTATCCTACACACACACACACACACACACACACACACACACACAATTTATAACATCATATTGGATACATTACCCATTCACATTAGATTCTCTTTATAACAGTAGAGAACACACACACACACACCTTAAAGGAGTACTCAAGTTGTACTAGGAAAGGAAAACTGACTGCCTGCAGGATGCGTTTCTCATTCAGAGTGTGTTCAATCTGCTTCAACTTCACCACCTGCGAGAGAGAGAGAGAGAGAGAGAGAGAGAGAGAGAGAGAGACAGAGAGAGACAGAGAGAGAGAGAGAAAGACAGACAGACATGTAACTGGTGAGCTTTACTGCATCATAAACTATATAAGCCAATCAGGTTCATATATGCAAATACAGGCCATGGAACACCTTTTAATGCAAGGAGTGGGGGTGGGGACTTTGTTTCTAATTTGCACATTTGTACGATCTGGATTCCCTGATGAGCGTAAAACGTGCAGGTTCTACTTTCCCTTTACCTGTTGTCGTTTATTTTTTTTTGGAGCAGCTGATCTAAGAAAAATAAAATGACTATCTCTAAACCAGGCTTGAGGAGACGTTCTGATTGGCTGCACAGCGTAAATATCAAGGGCACGTTTAAGCGTCGTACCTTCTGCTTGTTGAGGATTTTCATGGCGTAGTGCTGGCCATTCTCCCGGTGCCTGACGAGCATCACGCGGCCAAACGAGCCTGTTCCCAGAGTCTTCAGCAAATCAAACTGGTCCAGAGATGCTGTATTCTGAACGAACAAACACACACACACACACACACACACACACACACCAAAAAAACACCCACGCCAATACATATAATGCCAAATAATGTAGACACTCAAAACACAATATGTAGTTGTACGATAGGTATTTCTGCCATTACTGCTATACTAATAATTTAAAAAAAATAATTAGCTGCATTATAACATGCAAGCTCCTCGTCCTCGTAACGCCTGCTACTGTACAGCGTTCTTCTTTCCTTTCTTCCTTCCCTTTTCAAATAGCCATAATCACAGGAGTAATCTAACTAGTAAATAAACCAGCAGCAGCGTCTCCATATATACATACATACACATTTAAAACATATAGAAGTACAGGCAGAGCAAACAATGTATGTTAAACCTAGTGACCATGAAAGATGCACGCTGCAGACAGATGATAAGTAGGAGTGTGTGTGTGTGTGTGTGGTGAAAAAAAGAGAAGTGCCTGATGGATGCACTGCTGTCATATAAAGTGCATTTCTTTCAAAACTGAGAACTCCTGAACCCCACGTACAGCATGACGTCATATCAACAGTAAATAAACCATAAATAAATAAATAAACCATCGCTTCTCTACTCGTACATGAGATTATAGTCATATTTGCTTTGATCAATGAATCGATCAGTAGTCGGTTAAATCTATAAACACTGGCGACAGAGCGCGCTGTTTTAAGGAGGCGTCTCGTATCGCTATCGTTGAGGCGTCCATGTTTTTGTCCTCGCTCTGTAGTACGAAAGTGACGTAACTTGAGTTTCGATGAACACAGCACAAACATGGATGGGAACTGAAGCTGTGTGAGTAAAGAACTTGGGGTCACATCCCCCACCACTCCATCTTACCTGAGCAGGATTCTCCCATTTCCTGAGGAAGTCTTCCCTGGCGAGGGCCAAGAATTCTTTAACTACGGAGGAATCACATAAAACAGTGTCACAAACATACACTATATGACCAAAAGTATGTGCACCCTGGCCTGTCAGACAGACCCATATGAGGTTCTTCCCCAAACTGCTGACACATGGTCTGAAGCACACAATTGCATGGAAGGTCTTGTATGTACGCTCTAGCATTACAGTTTCCCTTCACTGGAACTAAGAGACCCAAACCTGTTCCAGCATGACGATGATCCTGTGCATTAAGGTGGAAGAACTCGAGAACTCAACCCCACTGAACACCTTTTGGGATGAACTGGAACTGGAGCCTCGTCGACATCCCGACATCAGCGCCTGACCTCAACTTCACTAACGCTCTTGTAGTTGAATGAACACAAATCCTCACAGCCACGCCCCGAAATCTTTCAACACACTTACACGTGCTAAAAACATCTGATTTCAGCAAACCTCAACTGCATTTAAAAGTATCTCTACATGTAGTGAAGCTAGTTCACTTTCCACTAGCGAGATGTTAGCATTGATAAGTGCTACACAGTTTTCATTTTGAATCCATCGTGTATTTCTGGCTGTTACGAGTCTCTCTTGAGTCACGTCAATGTTTACTTGCGAGTATTTATTGTTACAATTTTTGGTCATTACAGTTCTTTTTCCACATGTAAGCAATAAAATATATAAATTATCATGCACCAAGTATCCTGTATATATTGAGCCAAGATATTTTATTATGCTGCGATAAACTGATAATTTCACGAATGGATTCTTGATCAGATTATCAATCAGTATGTTTACATGGACAACAATAATCTGATATTAACCCGATTAAGACGATACTCTGATGAAGAAACTAGCATGTAAACAGCGATTATTGACGACCTTGATCCGATTAAAGTCATACTCGAAGTAAACACAAAACGAATTAAGACGTGTGGAGTATTCCTGTTTTAGTCGCATTATCGACGTGCGTTACAGACGTATACACACCTTAATCACACTATTAACGTCGTGTGAGAGTTTTCACCGCATTGTGCGACAGGACACATACACACACGGCAGCGCTCAACCGTTTTACGGCAAACAAGAGAGCACGGCTGTGTCCCAAACCGCGTACTTACCTACTATATAGTGGGAGAAATACATGTATCTCAGCTACTATATAGTATGTAAGTATGCGGTTTGGGACGCAGCCCACGGCTTCAAACAGTTGTCTATTAGCATGAACAGCATGACAAGTAATTACCTGCACTTGAAGCGTTCGTAAAATTAAAAATGAAACACCAAAAACTGTATACGGTTCCATAACGAAGACCAACTGTATGTTGATACGTGAAATTCTGGAGGGATGTCGGACGGCGTGGCGACATAATGACGCGTGACGTTAATCCATCTATGTTCTAGAACACATAAAACAGGAACATGAAAGGAGTATTCTAAAAGCAACTCATGTAAACACCTTAATCAGAATACTGTCTTATTCAGAATAAGATCAATAATTAGATTACTGCTGTCCATGTAAAGGTAGTCAGTGTGCATGTAAACACACTGCTTGGTGAAGCTGAATTTTTAAAAAATATATATATTTAAAGATCATATGGTTTGGTTAAAAATGATTCCCAAATGAATTTGTTGTATGTATTGTGTTGATGGCACGATTCATCCTCATACAGAGAACTGCTATTCTCAAGTGTCTGGGATCGGTCAGGATGACTGGCTCATGTACACGTTGCTGTTTATTTTAACCTGAATTTTGACTTCCTCCATTTTCATAAGCGCAGGAAAATCTGAAATTCCCACTGCTGTAAATGCACATATGCAAATGAGTACAAGGTGGTAAACTTTCAGTTGCTTGAAATTTTCCTGTCCTGAATTTACAAGACGCAAATAGATTTTCTTGACCTGAAATCCGTCCTACCTGGTTTGCTCTTTAAAACTGGAATTTCCTTTTTTAACTCCAATTAACCAATTTCTATTAAAAACTGGAATTTCCAGTTTTTTCAATCTTGAATTATCTATTTTTATACTTGAAATTTCTACAACCCAATCGTAATCAAATATCTAAGCCTTAATGCTGTTATAAGCAATAAAAACTGTGAATCTCATTGGGAGAGAGATACAGAGGGATGAAAGGAGAGAGATACAGAGGGAAGAAGGGAGAGAGAAACAGAGGGATGAAGGGAGAGAGATAAAGAGGGATGAAGAGAGAGATACAGAGGGATGAAGAGAGAGATACAGAGGGATGATGGGAGAGAGATACAGAGGGATGAAGAGAGAGATATACAGAGGAATGGAGAGAGAGATACAGAGGGATGAAGAGAGAGAGAGATACAGATGGAAGAAAGGAGAGAGATAGAGAGGGAAGAAAAGAGATACAGAGGGATGAAAGGAGAGAGATATAGAGGGATGAAAGGAGAGAGATACAGAGGGATGAAGAGAGAGATACAGAGGGATGAAGAGAGAGAGAGAGAGAGAGAGAGAGAGAGAGAGAGAGAGCGCTACAGAGGGATGGATGAAGATGCACCGCTTTCCATCTCGTTTCCCCTCCTGGCGGCCGGCGTGTTGCCCATGACTGGGAGACCAAGCGCTGGTCACCGGCTGGATTTTCTCTCCAACAGTCCGGATTTGGAGACGGTTTGTTTGAAACGGATCCACACGGATGATGAAATCCGGGTTTAAAGGCGCGCGACAGCGTTAACTGAGGTTACAGGGCCGCGGCGCACCATCCATCCGCATCAGGCCGGAGCGAGCCCGGGCCCCGCCGGCCCCTCAGCGCCGTCCTTCGGCCCGATTTCCGCCCTGTTTACGGCTCTTCCGCAGATAAAACGTCGGTCCCGTCCCTATCTGGGGCTCTCCGAAAACTCCGGAATTAAAATGGGTCATGAAAAATACGCCAGAGCAGAAACAGCAGCATCACGGAAGGATGCAACCAGGCGACCGGTCCGCTTCCATGTCCCGCCTCTCGGCGCAGGCTATTGGCTGCGTTTCACAGTGACAGGCAGGTGGAAAGAGCGCTGTGATTGGGCACAAACGTGGGCGCAACGGTGATTGGAGCGATACCATTGGCCAGCTCTCTGACTGACAGATCCCACCTCCTCTAGAATCTATTATACACGTTTCCATTATTTCTAGTTGAGAAAATCTACATGGCCAGAAGTATGTGCACCCCTGACCATCACACCAGTATGTGGTTCGTACCGTTCCAACTGTTACCACAAAGTTGGAAGCACACAGTTGTATATACAGTTTCCCTTCAATGGAACCTGAAACACTGTTCCAGCATGACGATGGCCCTGTGCACAAAGCGAGCTCCATGAAGACGTGGTGTGTTAAGGATGGAAGAACTCAAGTGCCCCAACTACACTGAACACCTCTGGGATGAACTGGAACCTCCTCGACATCCCAACATCAGCACCTGACCACACTAACGCTCTTGTGAACACAAATTCCCACAGCCACGCTCCAATATCTCGTGGAAAGCCTTCCCAGAAGAGTGGAGTGCATTATAACAGCAAAACAGGAATAAATCTGGAACGGGACGCTCAACAAGCACATATGGATGGGATTGTCGGGGGTGCACATACTTTTATGTTCAGTTCAGCACATCTTTATTGTCCCTAGAAAGGGCAATTTCTATTGCAACATCTGGTGACCAAAATAGGACAAAGACAAAATATACTTTTGGTTGTATAGTGTGGATATAAAGGACAGAGTGTTCTGTGAAAATAGAAGCTTTAGCCCATCGCCATTAAAATGACTGAAGTCTGTTATTCTTCAAAACTCAGCAACAGAACATAAACATTGCATATTTCAATTACATTTAAACAGAGACGGAGATTGTAGTGTCCAAAAGCACGGTATCCATCAAAGAATTGACGAAAAGCCGCGTTACATACACTTTTAAATAAAACAGAATGTGAAATAAACTGCCGTGGTGAGAGAAGCAATTAACAATATAAGCATTAGCCTGTATAAACATTAATCAACCTGATGTGATAAATAACTAATCACAGTACTGATTTAAATCAATCAAGGAGGTGTGGTCTCTGCGTGGGAGATTAGTTCACCGGTGAGATCTTTACAGTTGGATGATCGGAGATGCTGTATGTACTGCACGTTCCCTTTGATTGGATATAATTCCCAAACAATAACTCAATAAACAAACAAACAAAGCCCCACGCAGACTTCCTGTTTCCACCCACAACTTTGTTCCAAAACAAAATGTCACCTTTGTGCCCAGTGCAGGAGGTGTGGCCTCTGTGCCCATCACTCTCAGTGCAGGAAGTGTGGCCCACCAGTCTTCAAAACTAGCAATTTTTCAACTTTTTAAAAGTTTTCCAAAACCGAACTGCATTCTGCCATAATGAAAAGTATCTCACTCTATCTTTCATACATCAGATCGTCAATCGCAGTTCATATCTCAGAAGGAGCGAGTTTTTGAGAAGTGCCACAGTATTGAGATAACGCTCTGTAAGCGTTTAAATGGACACAGTGGTCTGGCCCCGGTTTACACCCTCTAAGCAGGTTGCATCACAAAGACAAAACATGAAAAGGTGGAGAGGATGAATGTAAAGGGAGAGACGAGGTGAATGAAATGATGAGTGGATCAAGGGTAAAACACACCAAAGGCCCTCACGACTGTTGCCAAGCTACAAGTACCTCACATATGCACTACCCCTTTTCCGACGACATGGTGCTGGATCAGGTTTGGTTTGTGAAGGCTCCCAGATTTCCACTGCTTCAAGAGCTGAACAATTACACCATCACATGAAGTTTTCTTTTGCTAATGCATGTCACACAGTTTGAACTTCTGATTTTTTTTTTTTTTAAACCATCTGCAATGAAGAAAACAAAAAAACAAAACACAGAATGGGATCCAGAATCCAAAACCAGAGCAGTTTGTGTGCTGGTGGATGAAAGTGCGTGTGTGTGCATGTGTGTGTGTGGTGTTACAAATACAGCAATTTTGATTTATTAACGTCAACCGTTAAATCCATTTTAGAACGAAATATACAAGAAAGAAAAAAGAAAAAAGGAGAACTCAAATGCAAAAGTAAGTATTCCAAATTAATATTCATTTTACCAAATCACAATGTGTGCCTCTGACTCCTCCCACTCTGGAGCAGACTGAAAATTTCCATCAGATGTGCCAGTTGGTTTCCATACATAAAAGCTAGTGTAGCAATGCACTTCTACACAAACAAGAAGGTGCTTTTTAAAGCTGCATTTGACCATTCAAGCCTAAATTACCCACTGCGTATGCGGGGCAAGCTAGCATCAGCTCAAGCCATGTGAACAAACAGTGAAAAATCCATCCATCTTCCATGCCGCTTATCCTACACAGGGTTGCGGGGAGCCAGGGAGCCTATCGCAGGGGACTCGGGGCACACCCTGGACGGGGTGCCAGCCTATCGCAGGGGACAATCACACACACTCGCACACTATGGACAGAAATGCCAATCAGCTTACAAAGCATGTCTTTGGACTGGGGGAGGAAACTGGAGCACCCGTAGGAAACCCCCACGGGGAGAACATTCAGGCTCCGTGCACACATGGCAGAGATGGGATTCGAACCCTGATGATGAAATAATTGCTACCCTGAGCCCTCCAGACTTGAGCGTACAAGTGCCCCAACACGTGCCTTTAGACCTCTATTATAGGTGACGTTAGCTATTTCCCACCCTCCTCATTACAGGGAAATGTGTCAGTTACCGTCTTTAGTAATCTCTCTATCTTTCACACACACACCACATATTTCAATTTGAGCATTTAGATTATGCTGCAAATATTGAGTATTGTGTATTAACGTTTTTGAATAGTGCAATGCTGAAACGTCATATTTTAGAGGAAACGTTTAGACACCTTCTAAAGTAGCTACGCATAAAGTCTAATTATTACTGATCTTATTGCTATAATTTGAGCTTAACACTTAGCTGCAGGTCAGTAATTTCATCGTTTCACTTTGCTCAATTAATTTTGTGAGCTACAAGGCAGCGCTACACATAGAACTGTATCTTCAGTGGGCAGGGTTAGAGGCGCACAGTGACGACATCAGAGGGCCATGACTGGTTAAGAGGGATGTTGATCCAAGAACATGGCTTACTTGCTACTAGAAATAACATTCACACTGATGAGCTTTAGAGCAGCATGATGTATGTATGTATGTGTGTGTGTGTGTGTGTGTGTGTGTGTGTGTGTGTGTGTGTGTGTGTTCCTTCACTGCCACCCTGTGTTCAGGAGGAGAAGTGCATCCAAAATCATCCTGTAAGTACTGAGAGTCCAACCAAATGTGTGATCAAACAGTGTGTGTGTGTGTGTGTGTGTGTGTGTGTCCCCCGTCCCCCTTATAAGCAGTCCATAGAATTGTCCGGCATAAGTCCTAGAGCCGGGGCTTTTCCTGGTGGGCAGCTGGGCGGGAACATGGTATTGAGGGTGGGGTCTACATTCTCAAAGTCCTCTGATTTGTCCACGATTGTCTCCCAGTTGATGTGGAACCGTGTGACACGCGGGTTTGACGCCAAGATGTTCCTCTGCAGCTGAGGATAAAAAAAAGTTAATACCTGATGCACTTATTCTCCAAAAAAGAAACTAAAATGGACTCATAAATATTAATAACAGTGATGATCACAAATAATAAAGAACGTTTCATTTTCAGCTTTCAGATTCAGACCAAAACTTCATTCCATTATTTATTTACTTTATTTGTTATTGAGTCCAGAACGTAATCGATATGGCTGCTGACAGGTTCATTATGTTTGTTCTTCATAGAATAAACGTAAACTAAAGAGCCACATAAGCGGCTGAGAAGGGTCCGCTGTCGTTATACAGCACGGAAGCGGCCTCTAGAGGTGAAATAAAAACCATCACTGACCAATTTTGTTGGATTATTTGAAGTGTTTTTAGATTCGTTTTTGGACTTCTATTTTTATTTGTTATTTGGAGTGTTACTTTTCGGTTCAATTTGAACGTATATCTTTTATTCATTTTAAAATTTATTAATAATTAACATAATATTAATTTCATTTAAAAAACCTACAGTACATTCTCACGGTGCAGTCAGTGCTGTTTATTTTTGTACTAAAGTTCAGCGATATTTAACTTCCAGTGTTACGTTTTCATTCAGTATCAGTTTTAAAAACGATTTGGTTATCGGCAGGGAGGTACTGCCCGACTTAGTGATCAGTATCGGTAAAATCCACTATCGCTCGACCTCTAACCCAGACTGTAGAGGATAGTATCTTGCAGTATATTGGCTTGTTGTACAATTTAAGCTCTTAAATAAGTCAATATAAAATACAAACCCTTCTTTTTATTTTCTCACCATTCAACCAGACGGGTCCAACGACACCGTTTTCCCTTCTCACAATTCAGTCACAAGTTACCTGCGAGTAGTTGGGTTTGATGGGCGGGTTTTCACGCAGCTCGGGGTCTGTGTACTCGTTGTTGACATAGTAGCCGATGCGAATAAACTCCTGACCCCGATATGTGCATGTGATTAACACCACTGTCACGCCCACTGCATCGCTTTCAGGAATCAGCCCCGTGTTCGGAGCATCTGCCTGCAGAATTCAATACACCTTTCTACAGTTACCTTGATCAAAGACAGCACACGGCAACGAACACGGACGTCACGTAGAAACAAACAAGTGACGCATAATCACCACAAAACTTTCTCTTTTAATCACTTGTGATTTCTTTCTTCGTTTTATTACTTGTTCGTCCTCGACCTGACGGTGACTTTTTCCAGACGAAGATCATTAAACAAACAACAAACTGAAGGAAGTAATTTAGTGTATTTAAGTTGTAAATAATCAACATTATTAAGAGCAAACAAACAAAACAAGTAAATAACCTCCACACCTGAAACACAAACATGTGTCTCCCTGCAGGAACTGGGCCGACCAGCACCGAGTCCAGCGTCTGATCGTACTCCTCGCTCTCTGCCGAGCCCACGTAGATGATCTTCCACTCCAGATCTGCCCCGAGAGAAGGACAGAAAGATGCAGTCAGCTATAACGATAGGACTTAAACTGATCTCTGCTTACATCATAATAACCACAATGCAATCACAAACACTCATCATCCATCACTGAGTAAATATTATTCGAACGCTGAAAGATTTCACGCAGACACGCCAATTTCTACAGAAAAAAAATTATGAAATATTTTAACCTTCAGCTATTTAAATTCATTTAATGATTCGTTTAAAGTACTCATCTGGTTGAACTTAATTCAGCAATATAATTCTGTTATATTTATTCATATAATGTCCCCCCAATGAATATTTCATTCATCTTTAGTCTAATAAACAACGGACTGCTCACATTTCACATCCCAACCAATCAGGAAGAAGGGGCGTGGCTGTAACAGTGCCAATGGCACATCAATTACATAAACATGGTCCTGTAATAACTTCTAACTGTGTGTGTGAAAGTTCTCTATGTTTTAGGTTTGAAAAAATAAACAAGATTAGTCGCACTACTTAGTGCACTAGATGTTCTTTTTGTAAATTTGGGATTTGGCCCAAACTGATTAAAAAAAAAAGGACAGTAGGTGTTACTAATGGTGGCTTTATACCACTGCATCACTGCTGTGTCTCATGTGTTTCAGTCCACCATGAGCATAAAAAAAGTCATGTGACTTTGCCTCAACAAATCATGTGACTGGATAATTGGTTCAGAAAAGTAAACATGGCGGAGAGCGAGATGCACCGGTTTCCCTGGAAGTGACGATTTTGTTGTCCATCAAACTCTCTCTGGCTTTCTTATCTCTCTCTCCATCACTCTCCCTCTCTGGCTTTCTTATCTCTCTCTCCATCACTCTCTGTCTTTCTTATCTCTCTCTCTCCATCACTCTCTGTCTTTATTATCTCTCTCTCTCTCGCCATCACTCTCTGTCTTTCTTATTTCTTGCTGGCTTTCTTATTGCGCTCTCTCTCTCCATCACTCTCTCTCTCTGGCTTTCGCATTTCTCCCTGTCACTCTTTACCCCTTTTTATCTTTCATATCAATCTGTGTCTTTCTCTCTTCTCCTGTCACTCCTACTCCGTCTTTTTGTCTCTCCGTTTCTTTCTCTATATACTTTACAGAAATGAATAATATAAGTCATGTTTACCTTCAGACAGATCCTCCATGCACTCAAACGTGATCTCAAACTGAAACGGATTACAGAAAGGACTCGGGTTGTCCAGAACCGCCACATTCAGCACCTGCACTTTCGCCATAATTCCCCCAAACCTACACAGCAGCTCAATCCTACACCATAAACCAGTTTGTGGGGGGTTTTATATTCCTGAAAACGTCTCCTCTACCAAGGTGTCTGGTGTCTATGTAAAAAGAAAAAGAAAAGGCACAGGACTGTTTAAACAGTGTAAATAACCCGCGGTTTAACAGCAGGTTGAGATAACCTCCTCACCTCTTCACCACGCTAGCTGTAACCTTACAATACAAGACAAACCACAAACTAACACATACTTATTATTAAATAGTTTTTTCCCCACTGCACAGGCGTCTTTAACATCTCGCTAATTTCACTCCAACTTACACAAACACACAGGTGTGCCTTAAAGTCACTTTCTTTCTTTCTTTCTTTCTTTCTGAGATTACGAATCTAAAAGCGGGTCAGGTTTTAAAACTGAATAAACAACCTGAGCCACTCAGTGCTCAAATCCCAAATACATTTCTATTCCCTATACGAATTCACTATTAGAGTGTGAGATAAGGGGATTTCGCACCCTATGTAGTGCACTACATATAACATGTTGAGGTATTTGGGATTCGGCCAAGTTTCTTCCTCGCCAGTGAAATAAAGCGGTAAAAATTCAAGAGGAAACATTTTCTACTGCCACCTCCTGGGAAACATCGGTACTGCACTTTAAATATTTCTTTCTTTCTTTCTTTCAATCAGATCCACGATTTTCACCCAGGAAGCTTTTCTTGGCTGCGTTCTCCTGAGTTCGACACGAAAACTAGCCTACTTTTAAAAATAAATAAGTAAAAACAATTTGTCTTTATACAAATTGACATCATTTGGATTGTAATAAATTATCTCTGAATCATAATGTAGTATTTTTTATACATTCTGATTCAGAGATAATTTATTTTCAGTACAAATTATGTTATTTTCCCTATTTTATAAACTCAGCAAAAAGAAAAGAAGCTTCCTCTCACATTTGACTGCTTTTATTTCAGCAAATTTCTTAACATGTGTAAATATTTGTATTAGCATAAAAGGATTCAACAACTGAGACATGAACTGAAGAAGTTTCACAGACGTTTGAGGAAGAGAAATGGAATAATGAGTCCCTGAACAGAGTGTAGGTGGATATCAGAAGGAACAGTCAGTATCTGGTGTAACCTCCAGCTGCTTTAAGTTCTACAGTGCACCTCATCCTCATGGACTGCACCAGACTGATCAGTTCTTGCTGTGAGATGTTCCTCCACTCTTCCACCAAGGCGTTTACAAGTTCTTTATCATGTCTGGAGGACACATGGCTACATGTAATTTTCCACTGCAAGGATGATCAGTTGTCCTTCCTGTCTCCATGTAGCACCGTCTCAGGCGTCTTACATTACAGACATTACAGTTTATTGCTCTGGACACATCTGCAGTCCTCATGCCTCCCTGCAGCAGGTCTATGGCATGTTCACGCAGGTGAGCAGGAACCCCAGACATCTTTCTTCTGGTGTTGTTCAGTCTGTAGAAAGGTCTCTTTAGTGTCTAAGGTCTCTACGTTACCGTAACTGTGACCTTAATCACCTCCTGCCTGTAAACTGTTAGTGTCTTAAGGACTGTTCCACAGGCGCATGTGCAATAATGTGCTTATGGTTCAGTGAACAAGCATGAAAAACATCATTTAAACCCTTTCCAATAAAGATCTGTAAAGATTATTTGGATTTTACAAAATTATCTTTTAAATTCAGTCTCCTTTTTTTGCTGAGTTTATTTCAACCATAAACTTTCACCAAAATGTCTTTAAGTATATATCTTCTGGGTCCAAACATTTAAAAAAAAATTAGCCTACATTATACTGAAAATAAAATGATCCACAGAAAACGGAGGGATTTTATTGAAAGAACTTTATTTATGAATGTATTTACTGAGTCATTTCTTTCTTTTTATTATATTTGTGTTGAATACGTGTCAAGCTCAAAGCGATGTCATTTTTATTAACATTTAACAACATTCGTCTCTGATCAAATTTATGCAGCCCAATATTATTATTTGAAAACTCAGATGTAGATTAGTTTGCAGCTTGTAATCAGTGGTTTAAGCCATGATATAAACTTCCCTGATTATGTTCATGTTGTTAAGACGTTTAAGTTGGGCATCCAAACTCGTCTAACAAGTTCTCCAGACTTCTCAGGCCGATGTATCTCTCCTTGTTGTTGTTCTGGTCCTCCTGACTTTCCTCTTCTGTGGGCCAGTACTCCAACCAAGTGCTGGTTCCGATCGTGTAGCGGTAACTGACAAGAAACACAGACAGCTTTCCATGATTCTTTAGAATAGTACGACTATTTTAATATTCTTTATCATGGTATAACACTATACAGATACATCCTTACAGTTTTACACAATTTCAATTGTGTAGCGTGTTTAACGACAGATATCCCATAGTGGCCAAACCACAGAACTACAAGCTGTATTCAGGTTTTAATATCAAAACTGTGCACATGGTATTCAAACCTCACACATAACTACAGAACTATTCAGAAGTCGCACAGGAGGGTGGAGTTATCTGAAAACAATAAGTGTGTTTGTTGCACCAATCATCAAATTATCACCACACCAGAATCACAAGTAAATAAACAACAAATAAACAAACAAACAAACAAATAAATAAATAAATGTATAGCATGGTCTTGAGTGTTAGAAAGACGATATATGAATGGAAAGCATTATTATTACGCATCCATTTTCTTTAACTCTTGTCCTACACAGGGTCATGGAGAGCCTGGAGTCTGTCCCAGGAACTTGGGGAACAAGGCAGGAGACCCCCCTGGACGGGGTGCCAACCCATTGCAGGGTGCAATCGCATACACATTCACACAATTTAGAGATGCAAATCAGCCTACAGTGTATGTCTTTGGGGAGGAAACTTGTGAAGCACGGGGAGAACCCCCCAACCATGACGCGCTAACCATTAAGCCACCGTGCACCCTATTCTTCTTCTTCTTTTTCTTATTGCTTCAACATAATCATATCAGATCTACTTTTAATGATGCAATTACTATGGCCAAAACTATGTGCTCCCCTGACCATCACCTCAATATGTGGTTCTTCTGCAAACTGTTTCCACAAAGTTGAAAGCACACAATTGTATAGAACATCTCCGTACGCTGCAGCATTACAATTTCCCTTCACTGGAACTGAGAGGCCTCA